>NC_088340.1:33865000-34017500 GCF_036884655.1 Musa acuminata AAA Group
GCAATATAAAGGATTGAAACAAGCGGGAAACTTGCAATAAGAAATATCAAAGCAATTATAGGAGGAACGATCAGGGAACTTGCAATAGAAAGGATTGAAACAAGCGGGAAACTTGCAATAAGAAATATCAAAGCAATTATAGGAGAAACGATCAGGGAACTTGCAATAGAAAGGATCGAAACAAGTGGGAAACTTGCCTTTCAAAGATTTCGATCCGAAGATCCAAAGAAGGTGCCAGCCCAAATCCTTCTACTTTTCCTCCGTGTCCTCTCTCTGTTTCGTTTTGTGCTCCCGTTTTCTTCCTTTCTTCGCAACTACACCACGTGTCGAACATCGAGGCACAGTCACCTGCTCTCTCTTACTCTCATTCCTTCTTTTTCTTTCCCAAACGCAGCTGCCACAGCCGCCGCCGTTGCCGCTGCTACAATCGCAGCCCCTTACACCGCACTACCTTCCTTCCTCCCTTCTCTCACAGACATAACTGCTGCATACGCAGTCGCTGCCGTTGCGGCCGCAATCCCGTCCGCAGCCCCTTTTTTCCCCCCTTTCCTTTCCTTTCTTTCCCGGCTGCAACTGCCGCAGTCGCAATCGCAGCCATGGCCGCAGCCACCACAACCGCAGCCTCTTCTTCCTCTGCTACTCTATTTCCTCTCCTACTTCTCTTCCAACTGCAGCTGCCACTGCCGCAGCTGCCACCCCTTCTCCTCTTCCTCTCTTCTTCCTCTCCTTCCCTTTCTCTTCTTCTTCCTTTCCTTCTCTTCTTTCCCAGCCACAGCTGCAGCTGCCATCACCGCAGCCGCAGCCCCTTCTCCTCTTCCTCTCTTCTTCCTCTCCTTCCCTTTCTCTTCTTCTTCCTTTCCTTTTTCTCTTTCCCTGCCACAGCTGCAGCTGCCATCGCCGCAGCCGCAGCCCCTTCTCCTCTTCCTCTCTTCTTCCTCTCCTTCCCTTTCTCTCTTCTTCCTTTCCTTTTTCTCTTCCTCTTTCCCTGCCATAGCTGCAGCTGCCACAACCGCAGCCGCAGCTACTTCTTTCCCTTCTCCTCTTCCTTCTCCTTCCTTTCTTCTTCTTCTCTCCCCGCTGCAACTGCTGCAGTCGCGGCCGCAGCCACGGCCGCAACCTCTCCCTCCTCCCCTGCTCATCTTCCTCTTCTTCTTCTCTTCCAGCTGCAGCTGCCATCGCCGCAGCTGCAGCCCCTTCTTCCCCGGCGTCACACACACCCTCTCCTCTGTTTCCTCTGCAGGAAACAGAGGTATCACACCTCTTTCTCTTCCTCTTCTTCTTCTTCTCCTCTTCCCCTCTTCCCTTTTCCTCCCCAAGGCCACACATCTCCTCGCTGCAGCCTTGCCGCAGCTATCTTCTTCTTCTTCTTCTTCTTCTTCTTCTTCTTCTTCTTCTTCTTCTTCCCTTTTCATCCTCAACGCCCCCACACATCCTCTCCTCTGTTTCCACCTGCGGGAAACAGAGGTGCTGCAGCCCTGGCTGCTGCAGCTGCCTCTCTTTTCCCTCTTCTTCTCCTTCTCTTCTTCTCCTCTTCCCTTTTCCTCCCCAAAGCCACACACCTCCTCGCTGCAGCCTTGCCGCAGCTATCCTCCTCTCTTCTTCTTCTTCTCTTCTCCCTCTTCTTCCTCTCTTCTTCTCCCCACGCCCCACAGCTCCTCGCTGCAGCCCTCGCTGCAGCCACCTCCTCTTCTTCTTCTTCTTCTCTTCTCCCTCTTCTTCCTCTCTTCTTCCTCCTCTCTTCTTTTCCCTCTTCTTCTTCTTTTCTTCACTCCTCATGCCCCACCGCTCCTCTCTGTTTCTCGAAGAAACAGAGAGTGCGTGGGAGGCGGTGGGATAAAACCGAATTTTCGGTTTTCCCTTTTTTTTTCTTTTTTTTTTTGCAACTTAGCAGTTTAGTCCTTGTAATTTCTATATTTACATATAGGTCCTCCAATTTACATATAAATCTTTATTAATAATTTTTAAAAGCGAGGGATATTACACTCTCCCCCCCTTAAAAGAAAATTTAGTCCTCTAAATTGATCATAGCTCAATCGATGAAAAGATGAGGATTATGATATCTCTATTTCCTCCTCCTACTCTTAAATAGTTTCATCAATACAATACAATTACATAATTATCCACGAGTGACCGAAATATTCTCCTCCTTGATCCTCAATAGACGGTAACCCGACCTTCAATCAATTTCTAAAAATACTTGCGTACCCTGTAATTAATCAAACAAGTGGTCACTTTAGAAAATACTCGTTTTTTGATGGTCACCTAATTCAACTATCTATAATCAATACAAAGCCTCAATGTTCCATCCATCTTTTAACTAACACCGGAGCACCCCATGATGAAATATTAAGCCAAATAAAATCCTCATTTAATAATCCTTGTAGTTGCTTTTCTAATTCCACTTACTCAAATGATATCTTTCTGTAGAGAGGTTTAGATATTGGGATTGTCCCAAAGGCCAAATCAAAGCAAAGTCACGTTTGGAGGTAATCCAAGCAATTCATCCTGGGATACATTAGGCAAGGAGATAAATAATGTCCAATACTCTCAAAATAAAAGATCGGCTGATCAAATATGCAAAAAGTGATCATTTGTTATATATCAATCCATACTGGTATGATAAGAAGATGGCCAATCCATACCAAGTATAATATCATAACTCCAAATCTCTAGAAGAACTAAATCAGCAAAAGTTCAAGTTCTCCAACAAAAATCAGACAAGAGGACCAGATTCAAGTTCGTTATCAAAGAATCTCCAATGATCGTATTTACATATAGCACATAATGTAGTGGTCTAGGTTGAATACCCAAGTGATAGGCAGAATATTCCGAATCAAATCATAGATGGGACCCATGGTCAAACAAATATTTGCATTCTTTCATAAACATGCATAATACCTTTGACCACTAATTCAGAAGTTTCAGAATCATATTTAGTGATAGCATACACTCTTACATGGGCTGATGATTTATGAGGCAGTGACTCTTTCTTCTTGTTCAAAGGGCAAACTTTTATTTTATGATCCAACTTTCTACAAGCAAAATAGACTCCAATCACCCGAAAACACAAACTTGTTTCATAATTTAACTTGTAATTCACACATGATTAAGTCTTTGGTGGTGACTTTCCTTTTCAAATTCAAATGTCTTGACCCTCTTGTCATTACTTTCTGATTCATTTCCAATCATATTCTTATTGGTAAACTTGTCCTTATCATTCTTGTCACTGATCTCCAAAAATTCTTTTCATTGTTGTCAATAATAATCAGCCTCTACTTCCAATATAAGGTGGCAAAAGAAATCTTTTGATCATCAAAACAATTTTGTACATCAAATATCTTCTCTGTTTGCATCATTCATTTTTCTACCACCAATGAAATTAGGTCCACCATGCTTCCGCTGCGCCACTCTGATTCAATATCCCCAATCAATCCTTTCATTCCCCTTAATTAATCAGAAACAATGAAATAGGAGGACCAAATGTCCTCATCATCCCAGATTCCTAAAATACATCAAAGAAAATTTCCACCAATCACTATAGTTCATTAGACCTCAATATATTTTGCACGTCAACATATCAAATATTTCAGTAATCCTCAAACAATGCTCTGATACCACCTCTGTCACGCCCCTCAAAATATCCATGATTTTTAAAATTTTCGTCACAGACCAATCCAGGATCCAAACTAACGTTTGAGGACACTGAAAACATTCTATTCATATTCACATCCATAAAACCTGTGCAGTTTATAATCATATATCACATCACTCGATAATTCACATTTATGGCAACCCAAGCCAACTTGACAAACATGAACAACATTTATAAATCCACAAGCTAAATAAATTATACAATCAGAACTCCAACTATTCACCACAAGTTCATATCACCATAAATTAGACTTAACATTCTGAAATTCCAAATAAGAGAGATCTCCTAACACTTGGACACAGTATATCTATTTCGGTTCATCGACAACATTTCATTATATACAAGACATACTTATACAACAATATCGTAATAACCAACCAGACTTGCCCATTATTCTGAATAGCTATCCACTGCCTCAGCCCAAATCAAACATCTCGAAGAGTGACAAGCTGACCTGAAAGATTCATATAACAACGGAGTGAGCCAAAAACGGCTCAGCAAGTGACAAAGCATATTCAGAACAAAAGGAACGGTTTCAAACGAGTAAGGTATCATAATGCAAGGCAGAATACAAGAATTCTCAAGGATACCATCTCAATAGATACCAAATCATACGTATCATGTCATTCAAAACATAATTGATCCATAACGAATGGGGCATAGAGTAATTGGAACATATCAATGGCAGATAGGACATTTCAGAACGTATCAGTTCATAGCAAATGGAGCACAGAGTAATTGGAACATATCAATGGCAGATAGGACATTTCAGAACATATCAATTCATAGCAAATGGAGCACAGAGTAATTGGAGCATATCAATGGCAGATAGGACATTTCAAAACATATCAGTTCATAGCAAATGGAGCACAGAGTAATTGGAGCATATCAATGGCATATGAAATGTTCCGGAGCATATCAACGGCATATGGAACATTTCGAAGCATATCATCAGTGAATGAAGCATTTCAAAGCATATCGAAAACAAATATCGTACAAAAGCTCAAACGTCGTCTTTGACGTTGCAAACATATCAATCTTATCCAAAGCATGTACAGAAACACATAACCAAAGCTCTGGATATCATATCAAACATACAGAAGGTGTAGTGGGATCTCAGTCAGAATGTGATTCATCCATTTCTGAATGACCACATGACAAAAGTCTACAATATCCCACATAACGGGACCCCACAAAGCGGGCAAATAAGCGCATACCAGAATATCCCACAAAGCGGGACCCCACAAAGCGGGCAAATAGCGCATACCAGAATATCCCACAAAGCGGGCAAATCAGCGCATACCTTTTACCATTTCTGGCAAAGGTCCAGACAATCCCACACACCAGAGTACAAAAGGATAGTTTCAACAATAAGTAGCATATATCGGAAGCACACGCGGAACAACAAACGTACATGTGCCTTTACGAGTCAATCCGAAGTAAGCAATAATCTTTCACAAGTATATTCAGATTTGAAGGGAATTGAAAGCAAGGGCACATATGGAATCCAAGCAATCACAAATAACTCAATTCAATAAGAAGATTTGATGAATTCAATGTCCAAAGGAATGAAACTGGAATAGGCACATATCGAAAGCAAATGCGGAACAATAGGATATACATGTGCCTATATGAGTCAATACGATATAGCATAAACGTTACACAATAGTTTTCAAGAATGCAAATAACTTTAAGGACAAGAGCATACAAGAATTCAGAGCAGTAATATAAAGCTCAATTGAATAAGAAGGCTAAAGGATATTAATTTCCAAAGGAATGAAACCAGAATATGAGAAATCGACCAAAGCTTTCCAAAGGAATGAAACCAGAATATGAGAAATCGACCAAAGCTCGATTTCTGGCAGAATACAGAAGGCACATTGAACAAATGATTCAAACTATCAATCGTGCTCCAATTTACTCAGAAATAATCATTGGATAATACTTTCGGATAAGACAGGCTTCATATGAATTGAACTGTCCAACAGAGAGAGTTACAAATAATTTGGTAAGCAAGTGTCGTAGAACAAAATCTCTGTTGGCAGAATTCATAATGTCAGATTCAACAGATAACTGGGCAGGTGTTTGGATTTCAGATCTTTCAATCCATATATCAAAGAAAGGTCTACGAGTCTAGTTTCCAATGAAATCAGTTTTGAACAAATCAGAGTTTCCACAAAGTCTTATAGGCAGTTCGGTATCAAAAGATCAGAATCTCAAAAGTTGCACAGATTCGAATCGTTACATGTAAACAGGAGATATAACAAATGCAAGGCTAGTACAATTCAAAGTTCCTCATATTCAAAGCAAATGTAGAGATAAAAATGGCAGTGAGGAAGATCAGGATACTTGCAATAAGACATATCAGAGCAATTATAGGGGAAACGATCAGGGAACTTGCAATAGAAAGGATCGAAACAAGTGGGAAACTTGCAATAAGAAATATCAAAGCAATTATAGGAGAAACGATCAGGGAACTTGCAATATAAAGGATTGAAACAAGCGGGAAACTTGCAATAAGAAATATCAAAGCAATTATAGGAGAAACGATCAGGGAACTTGCAATAGAAAGGATCGAAACAAGTGGGAAACTTGCAATAAGAAATATCAAAGCAATTATAGGAGAAACGATCAGGGAACTTGCAATATAAAGGATTGAAACAAGCGGGAAACTTGCAATAAGAAATATCAAAGCAATTATAGGAGGAACGATCAGGGAACTTGCAATAGAAAGGATTGAAACAAGCGGGAAACTTGCAATAAGAAATATCAAAGCAATTATAGGAGAAACGATCAGGGAACTTGCAATAGAAAGGATCGAAACAAGTGGGAAACTTGCCTTTCAAAGATTTCGATCCGAAGATCCAAAGAAGGTGCCAGCCCAAATCCTTCTACTTTTCCTCCGTGTCCTCTCTCTGTTTCGTTTTGTGCTCCCGTTTTCTTCCTTTCTTCGCAACTACACCACGTGTCGAACATCGAGGCACAGTCACCTGCTCTCTCTTACTCTCATTCCTTCTTTTTCTTTCCCAAACGCAGCTGCCACAGCCGCCGCCGTTGCCGCTGCTACAATCGCAGCCCCTTACACCGCACTACCTTCCTTCCTCCCTTCTCTCACAGACATAACTGCTGCATACGCAGTCGCTGCCGTTGCGGCCGCAATCCCGTCCGCAGCCCCTTTTTTCCCCCCTTTCCTTTCCTTTCTTTCCCGGCTGCAACTGCCGCAGTCGCAATCGCAGCCATGGCCGCAGCCACCACAACCGCAGCCTCTTCTTCCTCTGCTACTCTATTTCCTCTCCTACTTCTCTTCCAACTGCAGCTGCCACTGCCGCAGCTGCCACCCCTTCTCCTCTTCCTCTCTTCTTCCTCTCCTTCCCTTTCTCTTCTTCTTCCTTTCCTTCTCTTCTTTCCCAGCCACAGCTGCAGCTGCCATCACCGCAGCCGCAGCCCCTTCTCCTCTTCCTCTCTTCTTCCTCTCCTTCCCTTTCTCTTCTTCTTCCTTTCCTTTTTCTCTTTCCCTGCCACAGCTGCAGCTGCCATCGCCGCAGCCGCAGCCCCTTCTCCTCTTCCTCTCTTCTTCCTCTCCTTCCCTTTCTCTCTTCTTCCTTTCCTTTTTCTCTTCCTCTTTCCCTGCCATAGCTGCAGCTGCCACAACCGCAGCCGCAGCTACTTCTTTCCCTTCTCCTCTTCCTTCTCCTTCCTTTCTTCTTCTTCTCTCCCCGCTGCAACTGCTGCAGTCGCGGCCGCAGCCACGGCCGCAACCTCTCCCTCCTCCCCTGCTCATCTTCCTCTTCTTCTTCTCTTCCAGCTGCAGCTGCCATCGCCGCAGCTGCAGCCCCTTCTTCCCCGGCGTCACACACACCCTCTCCTCTGTTTCCTCTGCAGGAAACAGAGGTATCACACCTCTTTCTCTTCCTCTTCTTCTTCTTCTCCTCTTCCCCTCTTCCCTTTTCCTCCCCAAGGCCACACATCTCCTCGCTGCAGCCTTGCCGCAGCTATCTTCTTCTTCTTCTTCTTCTTCTTCTTCTTCTTCTTCTTCTTCTTCTTCCCTTTTCATCCTCAACGCCCCCACACATCCTCTCCTCTGTTTCCACCTGCGGGAAACAGAGGTGCTGCAGCCCTGGCTGCTGCAGCTGCCTCTCTTTTCCCTCTTCTTCTCCTTCTCTTCTTCTCCTCTTCCCTTTTCCTCCCCAAAGCCACACACCTCCTCGCTGCAGCCTTGCCGCAGCTATCCTCCTCTCTTCTTCTTCTTCTCTTCTCCCTCTTCTTCCTCTCTTCTTCTCCCCACGCCCCACAGCTCCTCGCTGCAGCCCTCGCTGCAGCCACCTCCTCTTCTTCTTCTTCTTCTCTTCTCCCTCTTCTTCCTCTCTTCTTCCTCCTCTCTTCTTTTCCCTCTTCTTCTTCTTTTCTTCACTCCTCATGCCCCACCGCTCCTCTCTGTTTCTCGAAGAAACAGAGAGTGCGTGGGAGGCGGTGGGATAAAACCGAATTTTCGGTTTTCCCTTTTTTTTTCTTTTTTTTTTTGCAACTTAGCAGTTTAGTCCTTGTAATTTCTATATTTACATATAGGTCCTCCAATTTACATATAAATCTTTATTAATAATTTTTAAAAGCGAGGGATATTACAATGGCGATCCTTGTTCTGGACTATCAAGAATTAATATATATATATGATCTACTTGTTAACAGTAGATACATATCACAATGAGTTATTAACATTTTTGCCTTAGTTTCGTATGTCATTTTTGCTGGCTGATTAATTATATCCAGGAAGTGTTTTTCAACAATAATGATTTTGCTGTTGATTGTCAATTGAAACTAAAACAAGACTTGTGTTCTTTATCAATTGGTCATAAATTGGAAATAGATTGTAGTCAGGAATTCTAAAATTTGTTAAGTGTCTCCTCTTTCTATTATTTATTTGTTACTGAAGTTAACATAAGCATCCTTTTCCCTGCAGGTTTGGTGTTGAAGTCATGGATATTCTTGTCAAGTGGACAAAAAACTTGTGTGCCAGCATCTGCCAAGGTCTAGATCGATCTGATAACAACAGCTGCAAAGCTGAACCAGGTGACACCTTCAGAGACTTGTCCAGCTGGCGTGTACTCGACATTGGAACTGGGAACGGTCTGCTTCTGCAGGAACTTGCAAAGCAAGGGTAAACATTTCATTATTTATATGATTTGGATTTAGCAATTTGCTTCAAGCATGTTGCAGTTTAGAGAAGCAGTCAATATTAGATAGAGATAGCATTACTTTTAATCTCAAATTGTCCATTTATTTTATATTTGGAAAATATATGTGCATCCAGCACCTTTTTTTTTTTTATCAATGTGATGTTGAACAATATTATTCATTGATACTTTCCTTTCTCTATGGATTTTGATAAATTCAACATCTAGATTTGATTTGCATAATGTCGAAACAACAAGTTAACAAGTTTCAGAATAGGTTTTGGGGCTATTATCCAACACTAATCACTGATCCATGACCACCTGAATTTGAGTTGGGCTTTGGAACAGAGGAGTGCAGGAAAATTGATTTAAGCATTTTTGGAAGTTCACATTGACAAAGAAATCAGCATTCAGAGGAGGCAAGGTCATCAATGACTGTGGTCGCAAGTACATACTGGCTAAAGATTTTAGTGACAACACCAAGCACAGCAGGCAACAACATCTACAAGTTGTTAACACTTAACAGTGATTGTTTTCCTTGTCATTGAAAATATACCAGTTAACTTGTCACCAAACTGTTAAGGCTGGTTGGCAAGATAAATGCTCATAAAGACCTGTAAGTCAATATTTAATTTCTTTACATCTGATCAAGAACTGAAGCTATTTTCTAGAAATGTCGATATTCAAAATTGTTTACCTGCAGTTTTTGATGCGATCTTGTATGGTTTAATCCTGCTTGTTCCCTAAATGATTCTGTTTGTATTAGGCTTAGCTGGAATATATTCTTATTAGTGATTGAGGAATCTCCACTAATATTTAGATTATTCTATGGCTCTTTTTTCCTGTCCAATATGTTTGCAAAAGAGTAATTATTGATAATTTTGCAGGTTTCATGATCTGACTGGAGTTGATTACAGCGAGAGAGCTATTGAGCTTGCCAAATCTCTTGCTGTTCGTGGTGGATTCTCCTACATAAACTTTGTGGTATGTCTTAAGCCATACTTCCTGCAATGTTTGCTACTTGCTATCACTCTTGTATGCCCTCTCCGTCATGACACAATTGTAATTGTTGGTGATCATGCACCCCCATACAAGAGCATCCAAATAACTATCTGATGGTGCTTAATATGATTGTGCATCTTGTAGTCTAAGCTCTTGAAGAAACTATGTTTAATGCAATTTGAAACTACAAATAAAATCTGTAAGCTTGCAGTTTGAATGATGGCCTTTAAATGTAGGAGCATGATCAAAATAGAGAACTATGATGAGCTTTAAGAAAATAGTTCAGATCCAGTCAGTATAATAGAGCTGGAAGTTGAGTGGGAGCCGTAAGTTAGGGAAACCTAAATTGCCTTGGAGTTCAACCACCAGCTTATGATAGCTGTCTGATTAACAGTTTTAAAAAGACAGTAACAAAGAGAGATTTATTTGGACTACAATGCTAGTTTATCATCGGTCATTCAACAATGATGGTGCAAGTTTGATTGAGGACACTAGCAGGTTAACGCACTCAAAGTTTTGACGGATCCAGATAGATTGTCATGGTGTGCCAACTTCCAAGATATGCGACACATGATGATCGAAGTTAGAAAAGAAATCCAGACACTATACCTAGGCTTCTAATATCTGTTGTGCAGTATGTCCTTTAATTGTGTTATAGATGTAAATCATGTAATACCAACCATATGGACTTATAAATTTCCTCTGCTTTTCTTCTTTTAGTGATAGATGGATCTAAGATTGAATTTTGTTATTTAAATCATCTTTCCCTTCATGATATGAACCTATAGGCAACTTGACGGTAGCTGTTGGGTTTCTTTTGTAAATATATTCTCTTTCATAATTATCTTGCAGGTCGACGATGTCCTTGAGACAAAACTTGGCAGGAGCTTCCAACTTGTTATGGACAAAGGGACTTTGGATGCCATAGGGCTACATCCAGATTTTCCTGTCAAACGGTTATTTTATGATTTTATCTATGATTGAAACTTTTAGAGATCTACTGCTCTTGGTTTCAATGTTTCTGTATCATCTAAAATTTTTCAAGCATTATAGACCTACTCCATTATAAAATCATACTTTAAGTGCTTCAGCAGTAGTTTGTTATAGCTGTACGATGAAACGTGGTTTGAGTTTACGAACCATTTCTGCTTGGTTACAAGCGTTATAATTTGGCGTGTTCCTGATACAGATGAAAACAACAATTAGCAACAATTATTTCAGGCAGGATTATCTTCCTCCATTTATCACTCTTTAAGGGAAACACTTTTTTTCCATATTCTTGAAATACTGGGATGTTTAGAGAAATCATGTGAAATATCTGGTGCTTTAGATAACATTGATGATTTTACTTTCATAATCGTATGAATAAGCTTTATTGACTTTCTTGGTACTCACGTTCCAGGATGATGTACTGGGACTCTGTCTCGCATCTGGTTGCTCCGGGCGGGATACTGGTTGGCAACTTATAGTTCATTTATAAATTTGTTCTTTGAACTGAAATATATTTATTCCTTCCATTTAAAACCAATTTCAAATTTCAGAAGCTTCCATATGTTATTTCTCAGACTTCACCCCTCACCATCTCCTTATACACATGGATTTTGTTTGCAGGTAATCACTTTATGTAACCGCACAAAAGATGAACTACTGCAAGAGGTTGAACAATTCAACCAACAAAGGCTTGGCTCCCAAGAAGAGAACTCAAGCACTGAGTCTGCAGTCTTCCAGTACCTCAATCATGTTCAGACCTATCCTACTATAACTCTCGGCGGTGTCGATGGGTCTCGCATCACCACTGTAGCACTAGTCCGCCTTTGACTGGTTGATTGTTTCTTTTTATTCTCCCTTTTAGAGTTGATGAACTGGCCTCTGCCTGTCTTCTATCCTCACTTTGGGAGTTCTCTAATTTCATTTGGTTTTCCTCCGTTGTCTTGACAGGTTGTCACTTGTCAGTTACGTTGATGGATTTGTCATGTGGACCCGCTGCCATCTGACTAATGTTTATCAAAATTTATGTGGAAAAAGATGCTATAAAATTGATGGAAATCGACCCCATGTCAATATAGAATGAGTACTATGTGTATTATTGATTTTTGTCGTAACGTTAATTATAAATTAGTTCTTATTTCGATCTTTACACTTTCAAAAGTTATATCAAAATTTTTATATTTACAAAAACAAAACGTTTAACATCGTTTCTTATCACATTGTGTTTATGTTCATCGTTTCTTATCACATTGATGATAAATTAAAGTGAGATAAAATTAATATATGCTTGTGATATTGTCGTTAGCGTATCTTTCAAACTCAGGAATCTATGATCTTTCAGTTCCCTCCTACTATGATTTCATGCTGAATATTTAAGACCACAAAATATGTCCTGTTGTGATCAAAATTTTTCTTCATAGGATCCAACGTTAAGCTCATCAGAAGCATAGGAAGACCACACACTCTCTCCCAGATTTCATGCTTCGCAATCACTTAACGATTGCGATCTCCTCCTTCGGAGAGCAAGTCAACGCGAATGCTTCCTTGGAGTCTCCTTCACGCTCAAAGTGTATTGTATTGCTCATTTTGGCTCGAGGAATCTGAGCCAGCTTTTGTCGGGATCGCTTCGATTCCACATGTCGGTATCATGAATGAGTGCCCGTTCCTCCAATGAACCGCGACATCGATGTTGCCGTCTTCGCCGTCGTCGTCTGTTTTGGAAGAATAGAATGCTTTCGTTCTGCTGAAACTAATGGTCGAGTTTTGATTTTAGTGGCAACTCGAAGACAGACGATCTCCATATATCCCCTTCTCGTCTCCGTGTTCTTCCCCTTGCTAACATCAATCTCCTCGTTACTTCCATAAACCCATGGAAGACAACAAAGACGTGTACACGAAAGATGGGACGACAGATCTCCATGGAAACCCAGTTATCAAGAAGAACACCGGAAATTGGAGAGCTTGTCCCTACATTCTCGGTACAACATGCATCTACATGGTTTGATCTTGTTAGCTTCCGCAGATGCTTACGCTATGTGGTTGGCTGATCTGCAGCAAACGAGTGCTGCGAAAGGCTGGCGTACTACGGGATGAGCACCAACATGGTGAACTACATGAAGGATCATCTCCACCAAGAGAATGCCACAGCAGCGAAGAACAACACCAACTGGTCCGGTACATGCTACATCACACCCCTGCTTGGGGCGTTCATAGCTGATGCCTACCTGGGAAGATACTGGACGATTGCCGGCTTCATGATCATCTATATCTTGGTAAGGAACCAATGGAGTCGGTCGGGATTGATTGCGTGGAGAATTCAGATAAGTAGCTCGTCTTCGACTTGATTACAGGGTTTGACACTGTTGACGATGACCGCGTCAGTGACGGGTTTGAAACCTCCTTGCCAAAATGGTCTCTGCGATCCAACGACGGCACAAAGTGCAGCATTCTTTGTGGCACTCTATCTTATTGCGCTGGGGACGGGAGGAATCAAGCCATGCGTCTCTTCCTTCGGCGCCGACCAGTTCGATGAATCCGACGAGTCGGAGAAGAAGAGGAAGAGCTCCTTCTTCAACTGGTTCTACTTCTCCATCAACGTAGGCTCCCTGGTTGCTTCTTCTGTGATAGTTTGGGTTCAGACGAACGTGGGATGGGGATGGGGGTTTGGGATCCCGGCGGTGGTGATGGCTGTCGCGGTGGCGAGCTTCTTCTTCGGCACTCCCCTGTATCGGCACCAGAAACCCGGAGGAAGCCCGCTTACGCGCATTGCTCAGGTTGTGGTGGCATCTTGGAGGAAGTGTGGAGCGAAGGTGCCCGATGACAAGTCACTGCTTTATGAGATTACGGAGAAGGAATCCGCCATTCGAGGCAGCCGTAAGCTTGACCACACAGATCAATTCAAGTAAGTCCACTGCAACTCGCATGCAGTTGGCATGGATCGAAGCGAATGAATGGTCTGATTCTTTCCCTCTCAGGTTCCTCGACAAGGCTGCGGTAGAGACGCAAGCAGACAAACTGACGGGTCCGGTGAACCCATGGGGGCTGTGCACGGTCACCCAAGTGGAGGAGCTGAAGAGCATTCTGCGGCTTCTGCCCGTTTGGGCAAGCGGCATCGTCTTCTCTGCCGTCTACAGCCAGATGGGCAACATGTTCGTGCTGCAGGGCGACACCATGGATCGGCACATGGGCCCCCACTTCGAGGTACCGGCGGCGTCGCTCTCCATGGCCGACACCATCGGCGTGATCATGTGGGTCCCGATCTACGATCGCATCATCGTGCCGGCGGTCCGAAGGTGGACCGGCCGGGAGCGCGGCTTCACGCAGCTGACGCGCATGGGCATCGGCCTCGTCATCTCCATCTTCCCCATGTTGGCAGCCGGTGCTCTGGAGGTGGTAAGGCTGCGAACCGCGGCGCGGCACAACCTGTACGACGACCCCGATGCCTACGTTCCCATATCCATATTCTGGCAGGTGCCGCAGTACTTCATCGTGGGCGTCGCGGAAGTCTTCACCTTCATCGGGCAGCTGGAGTTCTTCTACGACCAGGCACCCGACGCGATGAGGAGCATGTGTTCCGCCCTCTCGCTCACCACGGTGGCGCTTGGCAACTACTTAAGCTCCTTGCTCGTCACGATCGTGGCTGCCGTTACGACGAGGAACGGGAAGCTCGGATGGATCCCGGATGATCTTAACCGCGGCCACCTCGATTACTTCTTCTGGCTCCTGGCCGTTCTCAGCCTTCTCAACTTCGGCGTGTATCTCTTGATCGCCAAGTGCTACACCTACAAGAAGACAATAGACGATGAGAAGACAACAGCTAATGACGCTGAGCTGCTGTGAGGCTTGTAATAGGTTGGGTTGCTTTAGCAGACAGGCGAGGCTGTGGAAGAACTCCACCAGGTGTTTGCGTTTTGTTCGATGCTGGTCGTGCTTTAATGGAGCTCTGCAAGTTGGCAATCCTGCGATAGCTTGACTTGTTCTTGTGACATTTTTAGCATCCCTAAAACAAAGAAATCCCATCTCGAGTGCTCTCTATATATACACCATGAAGTTTGAACAAAGTGAAACCATTATACACCACAAGAGATGAGATTTTTCCTTCTTTTTTCGATTGCATAAAAAGAATTATTGAAGACAAGAAAATGCGATACATGCGCGGGGCTTCAACACAATGAAACTAATCCACAGCCACAGGAGATGAGATTTTTCTTTCTTTGATTGCATAATAAAGAATTGTTGAAGACAAAGAAACAATGCATATGAACATGTTATGCTGTCGGGAGCAAAATGATTATATGCAACAATCAAATTTCAGTTTCTTTTTTAAAACTCATAAGCATCAATGCCCAGTTCAGCCAAGACGTGCAATCGATGCGAGGTGATTGTAGCACTTCCAAGTTCAGTCCATGCTGGTATCTCCAACGGGGAAACAGGCGGTCATGATCGATGATGTCCGTAATCAACTATGTACCAACGGCTAATCATCTATGTACCACTCACTACAGAGTTGGAATGGATGTGGTTCCCATCTTCTCCATGCTTGCCGTTCACTTGCACTCTCTGCCTCTGGTTGGAAGCAAGAATAGAAGTTTGCATTCAGTCAGGAATAGTAAAGAGGTAAAAGGATGGGAAAAATTCATAGACAGGTGCAGATGAGGCTATGTTCTTAAGAGACCGATACCGACTGTAAGTGACACATGTTAGAACATGTGATCTGCATCATCTTTATGGGATTACAAGAAAAGAAAGAGATACCTAATAATACAACTTAACACATTTAAACCTATTGCTTTAAGTAAATTGATTATGTATAAAGTTTAGTCTTAATCAAGTAATTCCATGTCAGCAGGCTCCATGCAGAAAATGTTTGTAGAATAATATACCAGTCTAATAATCTTAGTTCTGATTGCCATGACAATATGAAGCACACTTCAAATTCAGTGCTTTTCACATACACAAGTGATTGGCTTTTGACATATACTTACAGAAACAAATCTAAAGTAAATAAGGACTATGCCAGAAACAATCCAATAATGACAAAGCTATGCTAACAATACCTCTGTGCTATGGTGCTTTACGATTAACTACATAGCACATAACATACTATAAATAAAAGATGATCAATTACATAAAAAATACATTAGGTAAAAGTGTCATACCCAATCAGCGGCATCCACTGTATTTCCGTTCAATAATTTGCGGTGATCTTCTCTAAATTTTCCATCTTTCTCTTTGACATTCAAAGGTAACAATGGTTGGGATCCACTTGAACGATCAGGCATTTCTGTCGTAAATAATATGAAAATTTTTCACTCAACCAGTATATATTATGAAGCAATATAGAATATAAATCAATCAAGTAAAAGACATATTTACCTGGTAGTTTCTTGTCAATGAAGAATACTACTAAATTCACGGTATACCTGCAAGCATACAAATGGAAACATAATTTAGTTGCCATCAAGAAAGTTTATAAAGAACATAAAAAGAAAATACCAGGACACGGGTTCAACCCACCATGCAACGACTATGTCTACTGTGTAATGTTTGCGGGAGGCTACTATAAGCAAACTCTGAACAATAGCAATAACCCAAGCAAGAAACTTAATGAACCTGCAAATGTCCAGCTTCGGTTAACTTTGATAAATAACAAGAAGCTAGAGTTGCACAATGCAACAAGTGTACCTTTTAGAGCCATATTTGTTGTAAGTAAGCACAAAAACTAGTGTAAATATCATGTGGGATGAGAATATAAGATCACCACAGCCATAAATGACCCCATGTGGAACTGCCAGCAAGAAAACACAAGATAAATACCTAACATGGCAATGATGCTATTTAACTTGTAGGATATAATATTGGATAAAGGAACACACAGTTAATTAGAAGTACTTCAGTTACACTCTTCGGTGCGGGCAGTCTGGCAAGCTCCGATCCCTAAAAAAATGAGGAAAAGGATGTTGGTGATGTTACAGATCAAAATTATTTGAGAGGCAAAATAATATTAAGAACTGACAGCTATTCCCTGCATATACCTCACGACAATGATAGTTAGGACCAGGAAGCTGCGTAGAATAGAAAGTGATTATCCGCAATACTTGAGAAGCCTGTAAAGACCATCAGCATTATATAACAGGATGACCAGGAAGAGAGGAAATAACAGTTAAACACAAACTTACAACTAAAAATGCCAAAACTCTCAGCCAGAGAAGAACAGTGTAGAAGCGCTTGCTATGATAAACAAAGGGATGAAATGTCCACTGTCACAAATAACAATACCATGTCATAATCATCATATGATTAATAAAGACAGTGATTACAGCATTAACAAAGATGAGCAATATAATGTAGGAGCTCAGAACAAACATGGTCACCATGAGTGTACAACAAATGCACATGGCTGCATGTGTGTGTGCACATGCACATGTGGCCACTTACATACACTGCCAAAATAAAAGGAGCAGATAAGAAAAAAAAAATTTTACTGCATCCCGATACCAAGTAAAATGGTGTTGACTTTAAAGAAGGCTCAAGATTATATAATAAATGTGCATTAAATTCAGAGTAACTAGCACAAAAAAGTTAAACAAAAAGGGGTAAGGTAAAAACTACAACACTGCAGTAAAACCAGTATGGCTTTTGAAACTAATTTAGGCCTACAATTGTTGCGTGATGATAAATTTATTTGACAATAGTATCCAACATGCTAGATAATGACGATGATGCTGATTCTGGAATTGCTGTCAAAAAGAGAAGCATCAATGAATAACACACACAGAGAGAGAGAGAGAGAGAGAGAGAGAGAGAGGGGTACATACCAGTGCAAAGGACACAAAGACGAAGGTGAACAGACTTTCACTGATATAACCTCTTTCTTTCCCAAGTTCCTAGAATTATCAAAGCATTGATAAAATAATGATGTTACTTCAAACAAAGAACTGAACAATTTTTTCGAAGTTTTAGTTAATCAAGTGCAGATACAAGTACACACCGGCAGGATCATAAACCCAAGATCTTGAAGAGTTGGTCCAGGTCGATGTAGATAATGAACTCCTCGTGCAGCCAGACCGTGAATATACTAGAGAAAGACAAAAGCATTGAATGAATGTCCAGTCTGATTCATGTATATTCGGTGGAACCGCTAATCAAATACTCACCACGCGTAATGAAAATAAATTGAAAGAAATAGTTTCAGTAAATTAATCACATTAGTCCACAATTGATTACTAAAGCTGATATAGATGTAGGCATAAGATTAAAGGGGAACAGCCATGAGTTAATTAAGAAATAAAAGGAAACAACAAGAAAGTTCTACCATAAAAGTGTATATAGACAAAAAAAAACACACATGAAGCGTTTAGATGAGAAAAACAACCGTTGGACAGAGTCCAACAAAGAAAAAGTGACCATGAACCAAGCAGAACTTCTTTAATGATTATGCTTCGTTTTCAAAACAGAATCTTGCAGCAGCATTTAGTTAGAGCTCTAAGATAAGAATATTTAAAATGACGAAAGTAAATATCAACTTGAATAAAATGATGCAGCTAAGCGTAGTTTGTCCTAATTTTATCAGGAAAACCACCAAAAAAACTATAATATTGCCAAAAGTGCAAACAAGAAATGAAAACAGATTACTCATGAAGTTTCAACAAGAATTTTTAAGGGAAAAGTCCATCAAAGGAAAGCAGCCCATGATTGTAAAATCATTATATTATGAGTTTCTCAAACCACTGCACGATGAATCACTGTAAAAATGCGAACTAACACATTACAAGTTATGCTATCACTTTCAGGAAAAAAAACTACGTCTCATGTAGCACTCAGCTCACCATCCGATCAACGGCTAAACATCATTTACAATGACAGATATGTTTAAATTATTAATAAACTAAAGATTCCTATCGAGAAGGATGTCAGACCAAAACTGAAACCAAGATGAATTCACACTAATTTTGTCCACAATTTCCATCTGAATAGTTGTTTGGTAATCCATCGAGGTCATCTGAGGACACAAATTAATACCTGAAATATGATTCCTGCTAGTAGCAGCCTCCACTTCTCCATAAGAAGTTGCAGTTCCACAGATGTCTCCATGCAAACCTTCCTCCATAGCTGCAGAAAAAGGAGACCATCAGACAAAAAATAAAACTTTGAAAGGGGGAAAAGCTATGAAATTTAGATGGAAAAGGAGGGACTTTGGAAGCCTCGCGAGCAATGTAAAGCGTCATAACGAGCAACCAAAAGTCCAACCACTCGCATACTCGTTTAACAACCAACCTGTTTTGCTCTCCACATGATCCCTCGTCTCTCCTGCCGCTTCCCAAACACCTTCCTTGAGAATTAATCGATCGACCAGACGGTGCAAAAAAAAGACTCCCGGTTTCGGCTTTCTCTCACCGATCCGAGACCTTTCTCGGCTCGCAGAGGTCAATTCGATCTAGAACCAAGACATATCATTCAACGAAGGAAAAAGAATTAAAAAAAAGGTAACCCCCTCTCTTCTTCCTCTAGAAGTACATATATTTATACAGAGAGATGAATCGTGGACGTCAGACGGCCGGGTGGGCTCCCCCTCCTCTTCCCTTTCTTAGAGAACGCGGTCTTCACACGGATCTCTGCCTGCCTTGGAAGGTTCGATATTTTCCTCTCTCAGCCGGCGACGACCGAAGTGGAAGAGGACAGAGACCCGAACCCAAGCGAGGGAGGGAGGGAAGAAGGAAAGGGGGGAAAGGAGAGAAAGAGGGCGACCAGAAAGGGACGCTCCGCTCAGTCGATAACAAATTAGAATGGCGAAGGCAGAGACTGAGACATCACACAACCCTTAAAATGTATTTTCCTTCTTTTTCCTTTCATTAAAAAATAAAAATAACCTATAAATAATAAATAAATAAATCATGCTTTCCACAACAGCTCGAGGTGTCAAGATGCATGGAGCATGGCCTGGTGTGGTGGTACCCACCACCGCAGTTCCAGGTCACGTTCGTTGTCACCTCGTGCCGTGCACTCCAATCTCGACCCGACCCATTAGTTGTACCCGAGAACGACCAATCATTCCGACCCACCATATGTCCAGCGATGGTTTTAGCTCAAATTCTCCTCTTCAAAATATTAATTTCGTATAATAATTATTATTTATAGTAGTAAAAGTGTAGATGCAATATGTAAATCCTCCTCATTTATTTAAGTTCGTTCGTCGCGGAGATGTGGTTCGCTGCTGCGGTTACCAACCATCCGCAACGAGCGAGCCGGCGAGCAGCGATGGCGGAGGGCTATTCATCGACGGGAGGTATGTATGTATTGCTACGAAACCCTCTCTCTCTCTCTCTCTCTCTCTCTCTCTCTCTCTCTCTCTCTCTGTGTTCCTGTGAGTTGGTCAATTATTTGGTACTCCGCGCTCCCCTGGCTTCGAATTCAAATCTCGCGAAGCGGTTCCACGCCCGCGCCGGGCCCGGCCGATTCCCCTGTCCCCATCGGCCAACAACACCCCGTCCGTAGGCGGAGCGGGATTGAGTTGTCAACATCGGCCTCGCGATTGATGAAGATTTGAGGAATATGGATGCCAGGGTGAAATGAATGCTGCCCTCGCGTGACTTGTCAACGGGATACCAGCGAGCAAGGGAGACGCCGAGGACAAGGGGATCTGAGCGCGGACGGAGCATGTGGCTGCGGTGGTTTTGGTGCAGGGTTTGTCGATGGGGGAGATGGGGGAAAACCGATGCCTGCAGAGCCTAGACGTCGATAGAGTGTTCGCCTGCCCGCCCTGGCAACGTGAATCTGGTCGTGTTCGGAGGGTCAAAATAATGGAATCGGGGAATCTGGTCGTGTTCGGCTGCCCGCCCTGGTAACGTGACAAAGGAAAAGTAGGGTGGTCTCGGTTCCATTGCGTTCCCCAGCTCCTGTCAGTCCAATCCATCCAAGGGAAGAGCGCATGCGGTTTCATCTGCCATGGAATAATCTGATGTCTCTACATCCCAACTCGATTTTGAGAAGATCGATCAAGTATCGGAGTCCTTCACTTTAACCTAAACTTATGAAACTTAAGATCACGAACATGATCATGATCTGCCTTAGCTGTCATTACGGTTCATATCGAACCGAACCCAAATCATAACCTAACCAATTAACAAACAAAACTGAACCGAGTCAATTATTTTGTAGGTTCTGAACTGTTTAGAAAATTAAAGAAAAAGATTAAAATATGAATGAGTTATTTCGTGTAGTAGTTAGTACTTGATAATAAATAGTTAATGATTTGGGTTTAAATTTTCATGAAATCTTTTTTTAATGACCTTAATGTTTGAGATCAGACCAAAGTATTAGATGACATTAGGTACATCATTTTAATCGACCCGTCATCATGTCACATATCATCTCGTTAAGAATGCATGTTCTGAGGATTAACGTGGACGTCTGAAACCGTCGAGAAACTTCCAAACTTGGCAAATAAGACTGTAGTAGGAAGTTGATGTCTGTATCTTTAAAATTCATACTGTATACGATCTCGATGCGGATAGGATATCATGAAAGGTTGCATGAACCCACTACGTCAGCACCGCGTCATCAATACCTCGAGGGATACGTTTTGCGTGTACTCATCTCCATTAGTTTGGGAAAGACATTGACGTGGCATCCAATGAATCACGCTACACACAGTTTGATGAGTGTACTTAATATGAGATGTTCAAATCGATATGGATAAGCTAGGAATATTTTCGTCCCCACGAGAAAATATATATATTTTTGTGATAATAAAAAACAAAAGGAGCTCAAAATAGTAAAATCCAAAATTAAAGAAATTGTAAAAAAAGCATGCATATATGGCCTTTTTTTAGAACCTTAAATTTTTAATATAAATCTTTTGGATGAATTTTTGAAAAAAAAATATTCTTTTAAGGTTTTCCCTGAAAAATGTGCTCATTTGATTTTTCAAACGGCACCATTTTTATCTAATATTAAAAATATTATTTTTGATATTTTCTATGGGTTTGTCTTTAAAATCATTCCAGTTATAATGTTTTTATACTATGTTATAATATTTTCAATAATACCAAAAAACCTACTCTAATAAGTACAAAAATATCATAACATAATAATTTTAGACAAATATTAGGAAAACACTATAGTGAAATAAAAAATACTATAACATGATGTGTTTATTTTCAACAACACTTAGAAAACACGGTAATACAGTACATAAATAATATCACATCATTTTTTACTATGTTATAGCATCTTTAGATATTACTAAAAATACTATTAACATAATATAAAAATATTATAACTGCACCGATTCACCTTGTGGACGAAAAAGAAGGAAAAGAGATAAAAATACGTATGTGATATATGATATTTTAGGTATTAAATAAAAAAAATAGGGACACTTTCGAGATATATATATATATATATATATATATATATATATATATATATATATATATATATATATATATATATATATATATATATATGTGCTTGCTCCTCGGAAACACCGTCACAAGTCCTGAAGGAGTTTGTTTGATTGCTACCGCTCTGTTGTGGTTCTAAGAGGGATGGCAGGGAGCGATAGGAAGATCGGGGTGGCGCTGGACTTCTCCAAGAGCAGCAAGGCAGCGTTGGGTTGGGCCCTCGGCAACCTCCTCCGCAAGGGCGACACCCTCATCCTCCTCCACATCATACCCACCACGGGCGACGAGGCCAAACACCTGCTCTGGTCCCAGTCCGGGTCCCGTGCGTGCACCCGCTCCCGGCTCCCCTCCCTTGCCTCGGCCGCTCACCATCTCCTTCCTTGCTCACCTTCTCCCTCTCTCTTCCGTTGTGTCGTGCAGCTCTCATCCCTTTGATGGAGTTCCGGCAGCCGGAGGTGATGAAGCACTACGATCTCGATGTCGACTCGGAGGTCCTCGATATGCTCGACACTTCTTCCCGGCAGAAGGAGGTCTCGTCTCTTTCTTTGCCCTCTTTTCTTCCCTACCACAGTTCACATCTTGTATCTTCTTACACTCTCTCTGATTGATTCGGTGGTCACCATCCCTAACATCAAGGATCAAATCTTTCAGGCGACCATCGTTGCGAAGCTGTACTGGGGAGACGCGAGGGAGAAGCTGTGTCATGCTGCGGAGGATCTGAATCTGGACTTGCTGGTCATGGGTAGCCGGGGTCTTAGCCAGATCCAGAGGTAATTAATGCTTTCAGTGCGTGCTTGTTCACTCTTGGTATCAAGTGTTTCTTTACTTCCTTCCCATGCCATTGCCACTGCCACAGAACATAATGATGATAGGCATGTCATCTTTCAAATACGAATTGTGCATAATTTACATAGATCATTATTCCTAAATAACTAGGAACACTTTTTGTTTGGTGTTATGAAAGAATCTTTGGTTACCATTGTTCAATTCATTGGTAGTCATTTTAAGGAAAATGCGGGTTTTTCTATAAAATGTCATTGCTTCAACGAGCTTGATGTGGCCCAATGATTTGCAGTAGGATCACATTAGATGTTCAAACTCTTTCTGCAATGTCGTGTCTTCATGTATGTAGCATAATGATCTCTTTATCATGCTACTTAGCATTTGTAATGTGTCATTAGAATATCTCCGAAGCATAAATTACATAGCCCTGTCCGATCTTTCAAAATATGTGTCGATGATGATGTATGTATGTGATTCTTAGGAAACAATCTATTGTAAAACAAAAACATATTGTTGAGGTGCTTTGGAGTCTCTCCTTCAGACACAGGGCCTTATATGGAGTGATGAACCATATGGTTAAGCCCTATTACTATTGTCAGAACCTAACATCTACAATACTAACACTAGATGCTACCTCATTTCTGCTCCGAATAGCTTTGTTCATATACTGTGCCGAATCGACCTTGTTTTTCCTTTGTTATGGTCAACATGGCTTCTTTTAAGGTAATGATGGTAGGTCGTAGATCCAATCATAAATTTTTATTAGATAGTATATGAAGAAACATCAAAAGTAAAACACAACAGATCAAAGAGATTCCCAGGCGAGCAACTTGAGAGGGTCGACAAGGATGGAGCCAAATCAACAGGAAAGGACTTAGGCCAGCCAATTATAATGCAGATATCATCTATATGCTTTGTCAGGCTAAAGTTGGCTCCTCAAAGACAATGCTGTCACAGGTTTTCCAGATGTCAAAGGTGAATATAAGCACAAAGCAACAAAGACTATGGTAGAACAGTCAAAAGATGAATCAAGCTAGTTGGGAGAAAGGGTAGGGATAGTTAGAAACCTAACTCGGGGAGGTAGGTCTGTCCATGTGAGTAAGGAGGATGTTTGTAATTGTAGAATTATGCAGATTCACAATGCTATGAAGCCTAAGGGTTAGCCTGCTGTGAAGAATTGCCACGGTGCAAAATGACAGATACATTAAAGTTAATCGATAAGGTCTACAATAATTCAAAAGAGTAAAAGATGAATTTGGTAATCTTCAGTTTCGGCCCATATCAACTGTTTTTAGAGTACATAAGAAATTGGATTTGTAAGTAGTGATGCCATGAAGTACATTTTTTTGTATTAGCAAACCTCTAGCACCTGGCAGAGAACATCTGTGATCAAGATGAAGAAAAAGGTTAAGCCATAGTGAGCCGGGCGGTGCCAATAACTTAATTCTGACAACTAATAGATGAATCCGGTTCAGGTGAATTTAGCAAGGTGCAAATTTTAGAATATCTGTCTCGTAATGCAAGATGAAGGTCTCTTTTCTGATTAACCTGTGAATAGCAAGATATAACTTTGATGATGATCTTATATGATGTCGTCACAATCGCAATTACAAGACTGTGATTGTAAGAAGGCTATAGCTATGTTCTCATCATGGAACTCCCATATACATGAATGAATGCTAGTTATATCTCGTCTAATTATTTATAGAAAAATCAAATATGAATGGCATATCCAGGGTTTGTATGTACATACACATACCGGACAAAGTCTGGTGCCAATGGAGTAAAAAAGTATGGGCTTTGCCTTATGTGTTTGTATGTATATATATATAGTATTGTATTGTCATGTTTTGGTTGAAGTTCATGCGATTGTGGTTCAATGTCCAAGCAGGATTATGTTGGGTAGTGTGACAAACTATGTGTTGACGTACGCACCGTGCCCTGTTACTGTCGTCAAGCAGTGACGCGAAGCCAGAAACATCGTGGAGTGCATGTCATGTGTGATGGGAGAATGAGCTTTAAAGAAGGTCGTCCTGTGAATTTGGAATAAAATATTGCTTGATGAGACGGATGAACGAGAGAAGTTCCAAGTTTACGTTGCTTTGTAATAATGCAAACCGTGGACGCTGGTTGACTAACAATAATGCAAACTGTCGAGCTGCATCTCCTTTATGTCTGCGAGATCGTGCTTGCATTTATGTCCCTGGCTTTAAACATTGTTCTTGAAGCTGCGTTGATAGTTTAGCAGTACGTTGTTCGAACACAATCATCGGCCTTCCGGGACAAAAAGTATTTAGCAGTACTTGTGCAAACATGATTGATTGATTCCCCTACGAAGACTCTAATACTCTGCTTTTGGAAAGGAATAGAACAAACCAAATGGAGTAGAATTAAGCGTAGTTTATATTCACAATTTCATGTGTACGTTTTGCATTAAGTCCACAACTTAACAAGTAGTAGTTGATCAAACTGAGGGAGGAAGATTATGGAATTATGAAACGGCACTGCCAGCGAGGAGATCAAACTGAGTGGAAGACCATTTATTACAACTCAGCACGTATGAGATATAAAGATAAATTATCTACAGATAGAGGAAGTGGCGTTCGCTAAACACCGTATCCAATTTGAAGTGCAAAAAGAAAACACAGTTCATCACAAGTAGAAGCTACAAAGCAGTGTTTTCAAGGAACCAGGCAGTGGTTCTTTAGGAGCTGACGTGGAAAACTTGGCAGCTTGGTTGGTAAGAACTCTTGGTTGAAACTTGCTCAAACTTCTTTATGGCAGTTTCATTCTCTTCGAATCCAGTCTGGATGAAATAACGTCTCCACCAAGACAAACTCCTAAATTTAGCCTGCACAAAGTATACAGCGAAATGTGATGGGAGTCATACATATTAAACCGCAACAGTCTACAGCTCTCCTTGAATGAATGGGTGCGAGAACAGAATGATTATGTGTAGGAAACTAGGAACTATGAGCAAAAGCATAGCTTAATTGATTTGCGAATGGAAAAAAGCAATCAAATAATGATGATTCCTATACAGATAGATATGCATTTTCCCAAATCCAATCCGATATCATGGAAAGGGCAAGAAAAGCTGAGAACATTCGGAGCTTCACTTCAGAAATAAAATCTACTGTTGGCTACGCAAAATGAGAAAGAGCTATGGGTTGTAGTTTACTTTCCTACGAGTTGCTAAAATGTAAATAGAAAAAAACAGTAAGAGATTACTTCCATCACTCCATTAGAAGCCAATATCAAATTGAGCATGATATAAGAAAATTCTACTGTATCAGGAATAATATAACAGTAGCTAAGCCAAAAGATCAGGACATATATGCCATTTTTCTAAACCATCTATACTCCTCATCAATTCTGATAGCAATGATAACGATAGCTAAAATGAAACAAGAAATACAGTTCCATCTGAATAAAGAATACACGTTACTAGTCCATAGTCCAGAGGACAGATGATATAAGTCTTTGACAAAAAAAATCAGAAGAGAAATTCAGATTAATTGCTGAGTCATACCGGCCTTCCAAATTTTGAAAGCTCCGATACCTTGACTCTCTGCTGACCTGGGTAACCTAGAAAAATCATAAACAGTGATGAGAAAATGAATGTACATTTAGATACCAAATGATCTTCTAGATATCACACAGCAAAGGAAAAAATCATTCTTTGCAAGTGTCTTCCATGAGCCTTATTTGATGCTTGATTTAAATTACTTGGATCCAGCAACATGTACCTTTCATGTTTCGATAAACAAACGTTGATCTTTTATTAGCAAAAAGTTGTCTGTATTAATCACAAATGATTTATATCTGGCCCAAAGTTATACTTACTACCTTCAAGAGAGTAATAACACATTTTTTATATTATGTATATTTTTTACCAACAGGTAATTCTTACCATATGGATACATATATACATACATATATATAAAATCAAGCCCAGCTATGTTCAAGGCCAGCTTTTTATTCAAGCCAAGTTCAAGCAGTTGATGAACAGATTGGTTCAACCTCAATTGCTGTCCCTAGTTGGACAATCATCAGACTGTAAAATTCCAGTTGGTGGATGCCAATTTATACATGGATGCATCTATGGATTGCTTGCTAATATGAATGTACACACTATTGTAACGGTTGTTTCTGAAGAAACAGTGCATAATAGACAAAAATATCATTTTTCACTGCACTATATAAATGAACTTGCCTGGTCTTTTGTGGCACAAGGCCAAATAAATATTGCTCGTCTTACACTGGACAAATATGTCCAAGACACCTTAAGTGTTTGGATGTACCGATCCATAATAGTATATTCAAGTAAGAACTGTATATAAATTTTCAAATTATTATATGAACAAAGAGAAAAACATAAATACAGCAAAAAAATATAATAACCTCCGACTGGAGTCTTCACAGCTTTAGGCTCAGGTTAAATGCAAAAGAGAACAACTTGTCCTTTATACATTAGGTCACAGCACATATAGAAATTCTTCAGTTATGCATTAGTGCAATGTATTACAAAGGCAGCCCAGTGGACAGTCTCTTGCTAATGCATGGTTTAGGAGGATCAATATATGCAGCCTTACTGCTGCAGTTAATCCCACAAGCAAGGAGGTTGTTTCCCCAACTTAATTTAAGTCCTTTCACATCTTATGATCAAACTAAAGAAAATAAAGTTTATGAATGCTATAAAAAAATATATATTGGTCCTTTCACATCTAAATGTGCCAACATATCATATTTAAGTTAACTTTCAGTGACTACGTACCTAAGTCCACAAAAAAATATTTTCGTATTAATAACTATGGTTGTTTTTCACTTTTTCAGTTTTGTGCCCAAAATAGATTAATTTTATGGCTTTCTTGACATATGCCTTACACAGAAAATAAACAATAAGTGGATGCATCGTACTCCTGAATGTCGCTAGGTAATGCAAACTTGTGCTTTCAACAGTTACCTTATTCTGATTTTACTTGACCAGATATTTAGATAAGTATGGGTGCCACTGATAATTATGAAACCCCTATGGATGAATGGCTTGGGGCACATGTATGCATTACTAAACTACAATGCAAGTAGATCTAGTGTTCCTTCTGTACTTCTAAAGCCATTAATGCTTGAGTGAGCCTAGGTGCTAGTGAAGTACAAAGAATTACCAGCAAATATAACAAGACCATCTGCTGATACCCTTGCCAGGTCCGGAAGGGTCTTGTTGAGGTACTTTGAGGATAAGTAATCCAATGAATCTGAGACAATAACAAGGGAAAATGATTTTGGCCTGTAGGGTAGAGGAAACTTGATATCAGCTAAACGCACAAAGCCTTTCCGGACAAGGCTCTTGCAGCTACTATCGGCATCTTCCAAATCATATGGTTCCACACCCCAGGCTTCGGTATCTTCTTCTTTCAGCAACATAGAAACAACTGCACAAGAATCCGGACCTACATGCAAAACCTTCCGCATACTATCTTTATAAGCTTTCTTTAAAATAGGTATTGCCTGTAGAACATCTGATGTGCAGGAAACACCTGTTAATATGAGAAAAATAAAACAATCAAAATCAAAAGAAAGAAAGACCAATCCTTATGGACATGTATATACATACTTTTGCAAATTAATAGAAACCATAGCATCACTCAAATGCAAACATAACATAGAAGAACAAATTCTGGACACAGATATGACTGCTAACCACTAGAAATTCAGGTTGTTTGCCAAACACTGAGGACAATGAAAAATAACAGCAAGGGGAAGCCATCTCAGTTCACCAAGAATGTTTCGCCAATCCATATTTGATGCGTGATAGCTTGAAGGCTGTGTTTATAGGGCCTCTAGCTAATTTCTGCCTTGATATGTACATTCTCCAATATAACATAACATATTATATCCCCCTTTTGCTAAGTCTTATATAAATTCAGGGGCATATCAGAAAGCTTCCCCTTGATTGCATAAGCTACCCTTTAAGCTTTAGCTTCAATCAATACAAACTTTAAAGGATTGATGTCAGACTGATAAACATTTTATAGTTTCCATGATCTTTAAGCAGTTTTACTATTCAATGTTGTGCTCTACAGTGAACGCTATACTTGATGAAAAAGGCTTCCGTTAAAAAGATCTAGATTAATTCAATTATTTATGCCATACATCTTCAGAAAAACCAAATGTAAGAGAAATGATCTTACTTCCATGTATCATAAACTGCTAGGCCCATTTGTGATGTCCAATGTTTTTGTCATGTCTATGAACTAAGGATACGAAACTAAATAGAGAGTCCATGATTCAAAACAATGGAAGCTGATAAAAGAACTAAGCTAACAACAATTTCTCAAAACAAAAATATTATAAATAAAAACATGAGTAAAAACATCTCAACAAGAATCGATAATCATGTGATCAGATAAAGGAAATTTCAGTTTATGAGGGAGGAAAAGGTACCTTGACCGCTGCTTATGGCTTCCTTATTACCTCCAAATCCACCTGGTAAATGAAGGGGGGAAAAATAGCTTGTTCAAGCATCATAATTTGGCCAGAGAAGAATTTAAATGAGGGTATTTCATGTCAGTGAATAACAAGCTCTACATCTCAAGATATGAATCAGGAATCTAATTCTTCTCAAAGTTGACAGGAAAGTAGCACGTACCTGAACCTCTGAATAAGTAAAATATCAGACATAATACACCCTAAAATTGCAGAAAGGATAACGCATCAGATTCAATAATGTTTGCGAGTGGTGCATTCGCGTCTGCTAAAAAGCAATGTGCTCCAAGATGAAGAACATACCAAAAGAACCAATCCAGCAGATAGTAAGGGCGAGCTCCGCGACTTTTGATGCAGCGAAGCAATAAGTGGAATACTCCCACTGTCAGTCGCACGTCGAGATGGATTGATTGCTCGCCTTGAGGCCATACCTTCGGTCCTTCGATTCCAATAGAATCGCAAGCCCTAACGCTAATCGAAATAAGCAAAAGAAAAGACAACAAAAACAAATCATTAGGATCAGCATCAACAAGATTCCATAAAAGAACAGCACCCAGCAGCATATCAAACACGCCCAAACTAACAACTACAGACTCCATAAACAAATCAAGAATAGTTGCAGAACAACTCCAACTCGAGACCCAATGTGAAAGATGCATGAACTTAATCGAAGGAACTACGCTCCAAGAACGAGCAAAAAGGGTCGAATCCGGGTCGAAGAGAACACGCGATCGGTTAATCCGAAGTCCTGAACGCGAGACGAAACCCCAGTAGGAGATAAACCGATTCCAAAAGCTAATCGCCGACGAGAAAGTTAGAGGAAACCTAGGTTGGTCGTGGGAGGATCAAGGGGAGGTGACGAGTTCCGAGCCAGATCCGGATCCCAACCCTCGCTTCTTCTTCGCTGCCTTCAGAGAGAGAGAGAGAGAGAGAGAGAGAGAGAGAGCAAGACGCGAAATCGCGAGGAAGGGATCGCCTACGAAGGAGACACGGGCGAAGGTTGATGTGGCTCCTTTAAAGTGCCGGTATCAACCGTATGATCTCTTGATCAGATTCCTGATACGAGGATTTTCTCAATTTTTTTTAATTATAAAAAATACTACTAGTATTTTTTTTTTATGAATTCATATTAAATACTTTTGTTATACAAAATAAATTCTATTTATGATATTATTTATTATTAAAAAAAGGTTAGTTTATTAGAACATATCATTTGATCTATTAAAAAAATATTAATCAGAAGCCACTTATAAATTATTTAATTTAAAATTATAAATTTTCTATTCATTATTAGTGATTATGTTATTTATAGAGTTATTTAATTGTTATATGATATTAATATACCACTGTGCAAAATAGTGAAATTGGATCTTGTTCATTACTAATCTATATTTACTTTTCCCATGATTATTTAGCAAAGTTTACAAATCATAAACTACTTTGATTTTTTTTCTATGACACATTCACATTCACATTACAAAATATACCAGAAAGAATCAAATTCCATAAGAAAATAATATTTAATTTTAATATCACCTTCCGCCAATTACACTATTTCATAAATCACACTAAATTATATGGCTTATATTAATGTTCATGAAAATTTAGCAAAGATTTCAAATTATTACATTATTTGTAAATTTAAAAATATTGATGAACTTTATGTCGTGGTCGAGGAGTCAGTACGGTTTGGTCCAATCCCGAATATACAAGGTCGCCCATGCGAAGACTATGGGGTAAGATTGCACGTCCGATCAGGTTGAGCCACGAGCTAAGAGTCATGTTGCAGGTTTCTTTGTCGTCATCCCTTGCACACACGGGTTGAGGTCGAGATGAGAATTTCCCGACTCGATCCCTCCGAAGCTCAAATTAGCGTTGAATGGAATAAGAGTGAGTTGAGTGTGCCCCAAAAGGTCTCAATGGCTCTGGTCAAGTGGTGGACATTTATACCTACACAACGGGATCGGTTGTACCTCATATGTTAATGATCGTCGACCCCTTAAGCGGTCGGCCTATGCCTCTGTGTGCGGATGCTGATCGACGTGTATGGATCGTCCCCGAATGGTGCAGTCCCAATCATTCTAGAGCAGCTCTGTACTCGACGGTGTCCTTCCGATCGACATATGCGAATCGTCCCCGAGCGGCATCGTCCCGAGCATTTTGGGGTGGCTCCATACTCAACGGCATCGTTCCGAATCTTCCGGGATAACTTCGTACTTGATGATGCCGCTTGTATGGCCCTGCAAAGATCGAGAGGATGGTCGCATTGTCTGAACTGTTAACGTGGTCTGCCACATCCATTTACAAGTTTCACATCGATGCTACCATGGCTATGATATGCTGTCAAAGAGCATGCTGTCGCCCTATCAAATACTTTTTAATATAAATATGTTAAAATTAGATATTATCGAAAATTGCTCGACGCAACACATCAGCTTCTTTATTCAATAGAACATCGACAAGTTTATTCTAAAAAAAAAAAACACTACAACCATCATTATAAATCTTTCAATAATTTCTTTCTCTGGTTTCTTCCTCACTTATCTAATATTCTTATACCCATCATCATCTGTGGTATGAGAGGAACATGATTCACGCATTGTGGGCATGAATACTAAACGATTTGTTCTGAGTCATGCATGCATGCATATCAAGTGGGGTTCAGAGAACAAAAAGCATATAGAAAGAGCAGCAGAAGAAGCATTTGAGTAGCTTCTGATTCTCCAACAACGCCTTATAACCTATCACGTTATTCTCCCTCATATATGAGGTTATCAACGAGCAACAAAAGTCTTCTGCCACACTGTTCTCTCCAACAAGCATTCCTAGCTGATTCTGATAGCATCTCTAAGAAGCTTGAAGTGGCGGTCACTACAACACTAATCGAATCATATTCTCTGCTTTAAAAGCAGAGCACAAGAATTCTGTATGTTTAGAAGACATTGTCATACCGAAGAAAGGTTGGCTTTACAAAAGTTCAGCATGATTCTGCTCGATTATGGGAATCTATTTTATCTTCCTCTTCTATCAGCCTCATTAACAGTGTGCATGCAATGGGAGCTGTGCTTATGCCAAGTCAACGTCATTAGTGGACTTGGTGAGGAATAAAAGCTGGCAATTCTGATGCAAATCCTGTTTGGTATATCCTCAGCTAAATGCTGCTTGTTCGATTCCCTCATGGGATCCCAGGATTAGTTGTCTCAATCTCAATTTTTATCCTCGTTTGGGGCTTAATTATTTATCCTGTCTAATTGATTTGTCAGATGATAAAATAGGATAAAGGAATGAGCTAATTATTTTTTAGTGTCTTGATTTTTTAATTAAAAAAATTATATTGAAATTTGATAGGGCACAATTTGACAGCACGCGCCTTGGTACCCGAGCGCAGCCACCTCAATGCTAACGAAAAGTTTCGAAGTCGGTGTGGCACACCACGCCAATACAACATTATCCCGAAGAGTGGAATGGCGCCGCTTGGGTACAACACCGTCCCACGAAGAGTGGAACGGTGTCGCTCAAGTACAACGTCGTCCCATGAAGAGTGGAACGGCATCGCTCGGGCATGACAGCGGCACCACTCGTGTATGATGTCGCCTCGTGGAGGTTCGGACAACGTCGCTCGAGTACGATGTCATCCCGCAAAGAATGAAACGACGTCGCTCATGTGTGACGACGACATCGCTCGGGTACGATGTCGTCCTTGCAAAGAATGGGATGGCGCCGCTCGAGTACACTTCTGCCCCACAAAGGCATGGACAGCTCTGCTCAGGTGCGACGACGCACAGGACAATCAGTGTCAGCATGAAAGGTATGGGTTCGCCGCTTAAGAGGGCGGTAGCCATTAAGAGGCTGGTAACAGCCAACCCCCGCGAGCAGGCATAAAAGCCTATTTCTTAGCCAACACGAGGGGAGCTTTTTGACTCATACATCTACTCTCACTCATTCAACGAAAAGCTAACTTAAACATCAAAGGGGTCGGATCAAAAAAATTTTCTCCCAACCTCGATCTATGTGCAGGAGCCCAACGGCAGAAAAGGTCACCCTCGAGAGACAAGGTTTTAACCTGGCTCGACGCATGAGCGGAGACACGAAAGACCCTACGCATCGAGGACCTCGAGACAAAGGACGGCATCGGACACGAAACGACCAACGTCAGCTTCTGAGACCCAAGTGCTAGACCAAGCGACCCTACGTATCTGGAATCGATCAAAATCGTGCTTACTCCCCGGCCACGACATAAATATACCGTATCAAAATTTTTATAGTCAAATCTTTTTTAATATTTCGATCCATAGACTTAAAAATATTTAAAAATATTTAATTTAATTTATCTTGATATTATTGACTTTATCTATGAAAGATATATATGACAATATATAAAAAAATGATGAATAAAAAATTAAATTTAATAATAATATTATTATGAATGACTATTATGATAATAATCGATGAGAACGATATGATGATCAATTTTATTGATATCCATACAAAAAGGATAAAATTTTATTTTATATTAATCAACGATATTAAGACAAATGAGATTAAATAATTTAATTTTATAACTATAAAAATTTTAATATAAATTTTTTAAATTTAAAGAACAAGATATTAAAAAAATTAATTATATAAATTTTAATATAAAATTTTTAAATCTAAACATAAGTATACTAAAAGATCTACAATGATAATATAACCCTATGTAATTAGTCCCAAAGATATAGATGAAACAGTATGTGAGCTACCTGCCTTAGAGATATAATACGGTAGAACAGTATATGGCATTGGCTAATTCCAAGGAAAATAAGTTAAAAGCTGTTTATATGTATCATTTCATAGATCTACATTTCTTCCTCTCTCTCTCTCTCTCACTCATTAAGAATTCCCAGTTCACGTGTTACTGCTACTCTCGGTAGAACTGCATCATCTCGATTGTCTCCTCAGGTCAACGACGACCACGCTGACATTGTCCTCGCTCCCCCTCGCGAGCGCCAGCTTCGTCAGCAGCGTCGCGGCGTCGGAGCACGCGCCGTCGCGACGCTCGCCGGGTACCCTCGCGGGTGAACTGGCCCGCAGGCACATGCGAGCGACGTGGCAGGCCATGTCGTTGGTGACCACGTCCCACAGCCCGTCGCTTCCCAGGATGAGGCACTCGTCCTCCTCGCTCCTCTCCGTCACAGTCACCTCCGGTTCCGATGTCACGTACGGCTTCAGGTAGTTGTCCCCTGTTGCCACGACACAGAAGCAATTGATGGTTCTGTTGATCGGTGACGCCGTCCCGTGGACGGTGGCGAGCGATGGAACGATGGTAGAAGGTTGCTTACCGATGGCTCGTGACATGGCTAGCACGCCGAGAACCCTTGCGCCTTCCCAGTAGATGACTCGACCACCGGCCGCCTCGATCCGACTCAGCTCGTCCGGCCGGTCCGGCTGCAACACCCGCATGGCAAAGAAGGATCATCATTCGCTCACGCAGAGCAAGTCAAAGGATACATCTGAACAGGGAAGTCTCTTCTTCGTGGGAATACCTTGTGATCGAAGGAGAGGGGAACGGGAACGCCGCCGCGGCAGAGGACGGCACGCGAGTCGCCGCAGTTGGCGACGACGATGTGGGTAGGTCCCACGACGCCGACGACGGCGGTGGAGCCCACGTTGTCGCACCTTGGCGTCTGAAGCTCACAGCGGCAGCAGGGGATCAGCCGGTCACTGCCTAACTGCGCCGCCGCCGACGCCTCCGAGTCCATCAGCGAGAAGCTCCGCTCCATCAACCTCGTCCATGCCTCCGGAGGCAGGGGATCAGATCCGAGTCTTGACATCTCCTCAGCCACCAACTCGTGCATCCGATTTCTGCACAACGCCGCCACCTGCACGAACAAAAGGAAAACCATGAGCCCATAATAATTTGAGGCAGACGGCCAGAGAGAGAGAGAGAGAGAGAGAGAGTCTTACATGGGAGCAACCATGGCCGTCGTAGACGCCGAAGAAGCTGTGGTTCCTGGCGGCAGCCCGACATGCACGTTTGACGAAGTTCGGGCGGATGGAGACAGCGTCCTCCATCTCCCTCCTCCGGCCGCAAACGGCCATCATCCCATACTTAGGGGGCGACAAATGCGTCAGCTCTGGGTCGCTCGCCCTCTGAGTCACCACTTCCACCCTCGGCTCCTCCGCGCCCTCCACGCCGGGTGACGAGCGGGAGCAACCCAATCGCCGCCTCTTCCCGTCCATCTCCTGCGTCAGATCCAGCGCTTCTGCGCCGGCGAGGATCTTGAACCGGCGGGTCATGCGGCGCCGCCGGTCCAATCGAGGTCTGGGCGAGCAGGGGTTGGCCAACCGCTCCGCCTGGGTCACGACGTCGCAACAGATCTCTGCCATGTGGAGACGGAACAAACCAAAGAGAGTGTTCGGGAGGGGAGCACCGCTCGTCTTCTTAAGAGCGTAGGAGAGTGCCGGGGAAGGAAGAGGGAATCATTGACGAGGCATGGGCGTGGCGGAGCGGCAACAAAAAGCAGCTGTCGCTGCCCGGGGGCAACTGCCCGTGCCCGGCGGGCCACGCTCCACCCGACAGGCACCTGCCGTCCGTCACGGTCGCAGTCGCAGCTCGTGGACGCGTGGTGGCCGCTCCTCGGACCGCAGGGGGACGCGTGGATTCGTGGGCAGCCCCTAGACGTGTGCGGTCACTCGCATCGGATCTTATCGTATCTCGTTTGCCTTCCGTCAGATTTTTTTTTCCTTTTTCTCCTCCTTTTTATTTTCCCTCCCCGTCATTGCCCTGTGAAGCCACACCATCAGATAACGCCTTGACCCGACCGTAGTCGTCATGTAATATCCAATTAAATCGGATTTTAAAAGGGTATAAGAGAATATTATTATTATTTTCTTTAATGTCGAGGATCGAATCACTGACGTGTAGGAAAATTCCTCGTGGACGCCAACCGTCTTGGAGGAAACGATATGCTCTTCGTCGATCCCGTACAGCGAGCCACGTACGTGTTCTCTTGTCCACCGCACACGTCAACGATGTCATATCGTGTGCGGTTTGTCCATTCCCAAGACTTCGTGAGCTGATCCATTACGTGTCCAAGATCTTGTAGCATCAACCGTTCTCTTGTCATGTGCTTTCGATGATGCCAAACACGGAACACACGCACAAGCTCTTCATGCCACAGTTCACGGCCAGATATCAAATGACACGACTCACGATCAACGAAATGTCATGAACACTAAAGTATTTAAGGAGCAACAAATTAACCGAACATTTGGATGGATTGGGCTAAAGTATATATTGAGGGTTCATTAGTGTGCATCGAACGGCTCATAACATCCCTCTCAGGCTATAATAGTCGTGCATCTTTAGAGGGGAAATAGGCAAAAGAATTAGTCAACATTTCTATTACGGCCTTCTCTTTATGTTCGTTAGGATGAGAAAACTTGGCTTTTCTTTTTTCTGTCTGTTATTTGTTGTTATTACAGGGGCCCGCTGGGCCAGGCTGTCCGATATCGAGATGGGCTTTCTCGTAAATTGACGGTCAACGACGAATCACGGGCTCGGCCCGACCCGAGACGTCTTGTCTGACCCACGTGATCCGGATCAAGCTCGATCGCCGTTTAACTAACGCCGTGAAGCGTATAGAGCCAACGACAATTCGCCACGTCGACGAAGCAGTTAGAACGCCGTCTGGGGAGAGCTATGCCGTGCCATCAAGCGTCCGAAGCACGCCATCACGCACGCGCCCCCGCTGCCGAAATCGTCGACCGCTTCAAGTCTCCCCCCTTTTGCCTTCCCTCCTCAGGCCGTCCTCCTTTTCCCCACCCAAATCCCCGAGTCATCGCGGGGTTTGGGTGCAAATTAAGTAAGGGACTTGGATTACGTAGGGAATTTGTATTTTTTTTTCTCGTCTTGGTTGCTGGGATTTTTTTGGGATACCCGGAGATCGGATTCTATCTGCAATCGAGCGATTTTTTTGATAGCTTGACCGGTGTTGTTGAGGTAATTTCTTGAACGAATTCGGATTTTTAGGGCTTCCATTGCAGATCGATTCGTTTTTGAGTTCAAAGCTTGGATCTTTACAAGGGATTCCTTTCCTCCCCCGGAGCTTCGTCGTCGCCTTCGCTTGCTGTCGATGATGACTTCTATGGCGACGGCGCCGTCGTACTGGTGTTACCGTTGCAGTCGCTTCGTCAGGGTTTGGCCCCGGGACGCAGTCGTCTGCCCCGACTGCGGCGGCGGCTTCCTCGAGGAGGTGGATTCGCCTCCCCGCCCCCTTCCTGTCTCTGCAGCCAGCGCGGAGCCTCGTCGCCGCCGCTTCCCCTCCGCCGCCGTCGACAGAGCCGGCGTTAGGCGGCACCACCGTTCGTCCACTGGCGAACGCTCCCCTTTCAACCCCGTCATCGTCCTCCGCGGTCCGCCCGAAGGTCGAGGCGATGCGGATCGTGCCACCGGCAACAGCTTCGAGCTCTACTATGACGACGGCTCCGGATCTGGCCTCCGCCCCTTGCCGGAAAGCATGTCGGACTTCTTGATGGGATCTGGGTTTGAGCGACTACTCGACCAGCTCGCCCAGATCGAGGTCAATGGATTCGGTGGGGGCGGTGGCTTCGAACACCCACCGGCTTCGAAGGCTGCCATCGAATCGATGCCCACCATCGAGATCGCTGACGGCCACATCATGATGGAATCCCATTGTGCCGTCTGCAAGGATCCCTTTGAGCTCGGAGCTGAAGCCCGTGAGATGCCCTGCAAGCACATCTACCACCAAGATTGCATCTTGCCATGGCTCTTGCTCAGAAATTCTTGCCCTGTTTGCCGCCATGAGATGCCGACAGATGCACCGGAAAGGGGTATGGCAGAACCGGATGCCGATGAGCAGACTCACGTCGCTGGCAACGAGGAGGAGATGGTGGGGCTCACCATATGGAGGCTTCCTGGTGGTGGGTTTGCCGTTGGGAGGTTTACTGGTGGCAGGAGAGCAGGGGAGAGGGGACTTCCAGTCGTTTACACAGAGGTGGATGGTGGATTCAGCACCGGTGGAGCACCGAGAAGAATATCATGGTCCTCCAGAGGGAGTCGGTCGAGGGAGGGTGGAGGAATTGGTCAAGCATTCCGCAGTTTTTTCTCATTCTTCAGGCGTTTGAGATCTTCTTCCACCACTTCGTCGAGATTGAGCTCTGAATCTCGTTCAACCTCTACCTCTTCTCTTAGAAGCAGGAGGCATTCAATCTTCAGTAGGAGTTCGCGGAGCCGCACCACTAATTGGGCATTGGAGGATGGGAATGCAAGTGCAATTGCAAGATGGTGATGATGACAAAGAACTTGGAAAGATCAGCTTCTTCTCTCCTTGGCTTCAATTCCTCTACAAAACTGTAATTACTTGATCCTTCAAGAGGAGTGAAAATGATTGTGTAAAAGGTGGAGATGGGTGGTCTCTAGACATGATTCAACTGTAATTAGAGAAGAGCTAAATGACAAAGCATCTTCGCGGTTCTAGCTCCTCTGGGCTTCATTACATATTCTGATCTCTTTTCCACACAGAGGAGGCTGTAACTTTTCAGGAGTCATAATGTTATGAAGGTATATACCTTCTTGTAGTGCCCTTATTTCAAAATTTATAATGTTTGAGCTCTTATTTCAAAAATTATAATGTTTGACATTCTATCTTCTGGTGTTGTTTCGAATGTTCAATGTTCTTTTCGAGTTTATGATCAGCAACTTGAACGGAGGTTTTATCTACTTTAAATTTCCAATTTTATGCTTGCTGAAGTTATCAATTTAGTACTACTCCAGAGATGAGAAGATTCTGATGTTTACTTTATCCTTGCTCATACTCAGATAATTATAAGCATGGATCGTATAAATCACTGAAATGTTGTTCAGAGCTTCTGATGTTCATAGAAAGTGATCTAGTTAAAATTGATTAATGTCATCCCCTCTTGATGCTTTTGACAGAATCGATTTTTCTTGTTCCTAGATCAGAAAGCCGATTACATAATTTAGCCTAAAATCTAAAGTAGACTTGTATTTTCCTTTTTCTAAAGGCTTCCCAGTAGCATATTGTATTGTACCTTTTACGACGATGTAATATGAATTCTTCTGTCAGAACATACTGTTAATCTAGATTGTTCTCCTCATTGTTCTTATCATGTTTTCTCTTGCAATACTGTTTTAGGTTGCTGCCTCACATTAAAGGATTCTATTACTATCTCTGTGAACTATTTCATTTGATTGCTTGTATCATAATTGTGCTTCAAAAGCCATCTGGATCTTGTTTATCACTCATCGAATCACATCGGTACATGCTTTATACTTCTTTATCTTGGTTGAAATATTTGTAGTATGTATGATATCTTCAGGATGTTACATTCACATGAGTGGTTGACCTGTATTAGTGCTAGTTTCTCTCCACCAGATATTTTTATTGTTCATGCTGTTGGGTTGTCCATTTTTTAAAGCAGTGTTGGAACTCTTTTGTCTAATAGTCTGGGCAGACATAAGGCTGGTGGTTGGCCTTCCTCAATCTGTTGGTTTTCTCTGTCTTGTATTGTAGGGATTGATTGGATCTATTCAATTCAAGATTTGTCTGTGTCTCCTTTTTCATCTTTTCTTTAGCATCAGTTTCTATCAACTGTGTGGTTTACCATCCTCTTTGACTCAACCATTTTTATTTTTTTTGGTTCTAAACACTGTTCTCATGTATTAATATCCTTTCAAATCCACTGGAACTTAGCAGCAAAAATTTTCTCATGGTCTAAATTTTGATTGTTTGACACTTGAGATCATCAGATTTTTGTTCCTTTTGTTGTATCTTTTTCTGATTCCCATTCAAGATGCTTGAGATCATCTATAATCTGTTTTATCTAGCAGATAGCAAATCTCAGGTCCTACAATTTTGTGATAGAATAATTTCATTGATTGTATTACATGCTGCATATTAGGGATAGTATCTCATCTATACCAAGCTATACATCAAATGACTTGGGGAACATTGATTGGCTTAGGAACTGCTAGTTGTTGCTGTGCATTGTACTGTGAACTAATTCAATGCCAGTGGGCAAAAAGCAAGAACACACCAACAGAGACAACACAAATTTGCATCTCTTCACAGGGCCATGGTGTCATGATCTTAGCTCAATGTGACATATGAATCAGTCCTTGACATGGTCTGTTGTACAGGTCAATAGCCAAAGTGATTATGTTCATTGCCTTGGAAGTATGTTAGATGGATGGCTATTTGTTGGACTTGGTCAATGCATCTCTCTCTGTCTCTGTCTCTCTCTCTCTCTAAACTCCATCTTGATTTTGTTGTTTTTTTTCTTGTTGGTGAGTCTTGTTGGCTTCCATTCACATGCAAAAATCTATTCATAGATACCATAATTGATATAGACATCTTGCTATTTAGTATTTTTAAACCAATAAGATATCTGTTTGAAATCTTATGAGTTGATTTCTATTTATTCTTGAGTTCATTTATCTCAACTGTAATGTTTTTGAATAAATTACTATTATAATCGACACCATAAATCTTATCCATATAGGATTAACACAGTATCAATGAGTTCATATAACATAGTATATTTACATATCAACGCCATTGACAATTTGGCCGAGTTCGTGATGACGACTGTTGATGCAAAGTATCACCTACTCCTCCATGGTGGATTGGGACAGAGAGAGAGAGAGACAAGAAACAGAACGCTGCAGAAAGCTGCTCACTCGTCTCTCTTTCAGTCATTTTACCTGTGAAGAATGACAATATGCGGAATAATGCTAATGTGGCACTGTTAGATCCATATCTTCTTCCCAAGTTCAACTAGTAAAACAGTAGTAGAGAAATATGAGCTCCTCTGCTTCAGCTCGCTTTCAAAATGAGCCCCAAAAGTGCCGTCTTTGTCGTCCGCCACCACGTCTCCACCGCGAGAGCGAGCACGTGATGTGTGTCCTCTGGCCCCGCCGCCGCCGCCGCTCCACCGCGAGAGCGAGCACGTGATGTGTGTCCCAATTGCTTTATGGCTAAAGAGAAAAGTCGATCGGTCGTGTAGAAGATCGACGCTCGTCTTCTTCCGCTTGCCTCCATGCCGTGAACTCTCCTTATCTATTTGCTTTGTATTCTTTGTTCCTCCTCCTCTATTTCTTCCCTCAGAATGCATTTCGTATCCTTCTTCATCTCTGAGATGCTTGTGGATGATCAGAGGGACAATGGTCTGGTTAACAGGTTCCTCTGTTCCGTTCTTTGCATGGGCATACGATACTTCTCTCTTCAATCTCAGCCACTGTGACTTCCAGCTTCAGTGAACCGAACAGGAAAAGGGAACCACTGCATGATCCGCATGGTTCAGCGTGGCCATTGCCCAAGCACAGATTTCGACATCCATTACAGAGCTCCAGAGTTGGATCTGGGATTGCAGAAGACCCCAAAAGCTGGACGAAGAGCCGAAATAAGAGACGAATCAGAAGAAACTGATGATACGCCGAGGAAGACGCAGGCTTGGAGGATTTGGATGGCATCGCACATTTAGATCCCGCCGTTGAAGACGACGCAGTACTTCATTCCAACGGCGAGGCGTCGAAGGTGCTGCCATGTCTCACCCAAAGCTACGCGTTAGATAATGCTGCGAATACCGTCTTGCAGATGCTGGATTTGATGCGAGGAAGACGACCGTGGATCGAGAATTCGATCAATACTTTTCCATGCCTCTGCTGCAGTAGATCATGAATTAAAAGAAAGAGATTCGAGAATACAGTACAAATCACAGAAGGAACTCCAAGAAGCCAATCAAATTCTGCGTAGAACACCAAGTAGTAGGAGTCAGCTGAAATATCGACTTTGACGGCCATCGCTGACAAAGCCTGATCTGAAATACCCATATAAATTCGTATTAATATGGCTGAAAAGTGAGATTGGTTTCTTCTTGCATTCTCGAGATCCAACAAATCCCAGCTCAAGTTATAACGATGGGTACGGATTACTGGAAGGAATCATCTTCATTTATTTTGATGCAACAACCAAGAAAAAGGCTGCTACGATCAGAGAGAACAATCAGGCAGAGATCAAAAAGTACTCTTTTGCAGCATCTCAGGGCATCACCTGCTCGAGCTTTCAATCATGCCATCATCGACTGCTGTCTACATATATAAACTTCTACTGCTGATAAAGATTTCATGATCGTTTATTTTGAAGAATGAGAAGAAGAAGAAGAAGAAGAAGAAGAGAAAAGTTACTTAGGTTTTTGTTTCCTTCGTTAAGGTTAAAGGTCTATAGCACGAATCATTGAAACTTCTTCTTCTCCGGGAGAAAGAGTGAGTCTGAGTTAGGGTTTTACATGTACGTATATACCTGCACACATCATTGTTCTTCAGCTCCAGTCGGTGGCACATTCGTAGGTAGTCATTTATTGCCAATGCAGCATCATCAAGATTCTCAAATCTCAGTCAAAAACACCTCAGAGCTTGTGAATCTTGATGATGCCACACCAGCAAACAATGACTGCAGTTTTTGCCTGAGGTAATAATAAAACCGAGCAGCCCCTACTCCTAAAGCCGGCTGTAACCCTAGCTAACATGAAAGAGGTGGAGAAGAAACTGCCGAGAGAAAGCTAAAGGGATCCCTACAAGAACCGAGCCCATGCATCTACAGCTAGAAGAGACGAGATAAAGCTGGGAATCTCCTCATCTCCTTTAAAATGTAGAAGAACCGAAGAAGAGAGAGGAACAGAAGAACAACTTACAACAGTGAGGATAAAAAAACTGTAGCTCACAGAAGGCTAAAAGTAGAAGCTTAATGAGCTAGAGAAGAAGAGGAACTTGAGAGAGAGGCTCTGAGGGTTGAGGGCATACATATAGGAGCAGGGCTAAGAGTGGCGTGAGGGTGTTGGGGATTACCCCGTTGGCCTTTGTGTGTTGTGATCCAAGACAGATAGAGAGAGAGAGAGAGATAGAGAGAGAGAGAGAGAGAGAGAGAGAGTGTGTCAGGGAAGTAAAGACTGGTACTCCAACAACAGCAACAGTTATCCATCGCAATCCGGGCGCCTCAAAAACACAAGTCTTTTACTCCCTCCTGACCTCGGCCACTTGCCACCAACAAAGGACCAGAGCAAGAGAGAGCGAGAGTGAGAGGTACGAGGGAACCTTCCCTGCAGGGAAACACCACAGCCCAAGGAGAGCATGGAAGAGGAAACCGGAAAGGACTCCTCGCTCCCTTCCCCCATCTCACCTCTCTTGTAATGGTGGCGTTTAGGTTCGGAGGATCTGTTGCGTTTCCTGCAAGCATTCTACCTACGTCCATCCTCGGCTTCCTCTTCTCTCCTCTCCACAGCTCAACTCGGCACTCACACTTCCCATCCTCTGTCGTCCTCTTCTCTGACGGTTACTGGACCCATGCAATCACATAACCTGCGTGGCTTTACGTGGTTCTCTTTCCATCCCTGACCTGAGCAATCCACCCACTGTGTTGCTGAGTGCTTCCCGTAGCCTTTTTAGCAACTCACTGTGGGGTTTACCTACTGCTTGGTCGGTCGGTACTTCAAATCTCTGTGCCTCTTTGGATCTCAAAGCAATTTGGCTCACGGGAATGCGGAGGCCCTACAGGATCAAACATACATTCCCTTCGTTTCCACACACTGTTCATGGTTATTTCATCTAACTGGACGCCATGAAGTGTTCAACCTTTACAGCTCAGAGTCTATACAGAGGAAGGTCGAAGAAAGCGCAGAAAAGAAGTGAGCAGTCTATGAACTAATCATACAGACTATCTGTGTAGATTATAATATGTTACTACTTTTTATCTGAATTAAAAGAGATAATTTCATTCTTATTATTATCCTCGGGTATATTGATTCCAACAAATTGTTGTAATATCAGATTCAGAGCTCAAAGACGAGCGGAGCTCTCTATCGGTATCTATCTATGTATCTGATCATCTGTCTACCTCGCCGTCAATCCATTAATTTGATCATGTCAGGTTGTCGAGGTCGGGACTTTTGCCATGACTGCAATGCAATGCTTTGCTTTTAGGGCCACATCGTCGTCCCACCGGCCATCATCACCGAATGGTGTGCAGCATCTCCATCGGAGAGGAAAGGAGGAGATCCGGCCAGCCAGAGACCCATCGAAGCAAAAGAAAGAGAAGCCCGAGGACGATCGCCGCTGCCCTCAGCGCCCGTCATCCACTGCCTGGAGCGTCAAACCGGAGGACAAATCAGAGGCCTCTTTCTCTCTCTCTCTATCTATCTATCTATCTATCTCTGTGAGTGTCGTATTCCTTTGTTTAACGTGTTAGCGAATCTTATGGTTTTTCATATTTGATATTATTTGAAATGTTGGTATTGTTTTCCATCTCATATATGTGTATAAATTTAATATTTAATATTCGTATTCGTTTTTAATATTTATATACTTTTCGAACATCTTTTTCATTCCCAACATTATATTCTATAAATATTATATATATATATATATATATACTTCATTTTTCACACATTTATTTAATTATCGTTCCCAATATTAGTTTTCATCAAAACTCGTGCTCCTAAAAGGCCGAAAAGTAGCATTTGGGCTACCATTCTCAACGATCCGCTTAAAGCCCAAAATACAAAGTCCAAAGCCCAAATATTCGAACCCTCGATTGCAATTTAATTTGACGTCTTTATGATCCGTGCCGAAACCGATGAACAGCCGGATCTTACGTCAGAGGGAGAGAGGATCCGGATCCGATATCAAATAGAGAGGAAATAAAAGGAAAGCATATATTTAACTGCAAGTAATCGGGTGCCTTTAAAGTGATTAATCCATATATGTTTAGTCCAATTTTGTTCTCACCTCACCTTTCCTATCCCAAAATAATAATAACAATAATAATACTTTGGATTATGTTCAAAATTCTTATTTTATTTCTAGATTTCTAGAGCCAAAGAAATCCTAATACGAGGAGAAGTAAGAAAACTTCAAAATTTAAAATTTATTTATGTTTATAAATATCTAAGGTGTGACTTAAGTTTTGATCGAGATAGAGAAAGATACTAAGAACTCTTTGATTTCTCAACTCTCTAAAATTTATAGAGAAGATGAGAGAAAATATATAAATTCTTTAAAGTTTATGTAAAAAGGTATATAAGAAAAATTGACGATCCCTTAATTGATTTCACATAATAAAAATTAAAAAAATTTAATGAATAAAAATAATAATTGATAAAGGAACTATTTGATTGACCGATCATTTGTACGTACGATAATTTTATCATTTTAGAATATGTGAGCTTCAAAAAATATCTTTTGAGGGTAAGGAGATCCGGAGGATTTATGAGTCGTTCGTTCCATGCTCTTTAATCAATATCGGACTAAATAACTTTAATATAATCTTTGGTTATAACATTAAAGTATCTTTGGAGATTTCTTTCCATCCCACAATCACAATCTGCATGTTATGTCTCCATTGCCAAATCCAATGTTTGCTTCATGAGCAGTTGAGTCGAGAAAGGTTCACGCATGCGTGTGGGAGAGGAGTCGCAGCATCCACTCCTTTTGTTTGTGTTCCTTTATATGAATGTTAAGGTTGCAGTGGGATGAGGATGGGATTCCTCTCTCGCTTGCAGTGAACCATCCACTGAGCTTCACCCGATCCCACTTGCTGTCCCACAGAGGGGAACTTTCTGCGTTGTGTTGCTCTTTATGACATGATGTGGCCCCTCTCTGCGATGCATGGATGGCGGAGAGGAGAAGACTGGTGCTCTCTCCGACCCTTTTCCCCGTCTGATGCTCTTTAGTCGTAGCATCGGGTGCTACTATTCTCATTGACCACAGCCAACATATTTGTGCGGTAGAGAGAAGAAGGCATGAAGATGGTGTCGCCGGCATTGCCGAAAATGGCCTATAAATAGGAGGCGTCTGCCTCAACCCACAGAACAAGCTCTCCCGACTTCAGTTCTCGTCTTCTTCCTCGTGCCACTGCTTCTCTGAGAAGATGTCTTCCTGCGGATGCGGATGCGGTTCCGACTGCAGCTGCAGCTGCGGCGGTGGATGCGGAAGGTACGAGTCGCCACCCCTTCACTGACTTGTACCTAATCTTTCTTTCAGTGATGCATGTTGAGTGTGTGTGTGTGGTTGCGACATGGAAGTAGATTCAAGATTTCCCTTTGTTTGGTTCCGTTCTTGTTCTATAGGTGTTTACTTGCTCTTTCTCTGGTGCAGCTGCTGCAAGATGTTCCCTGACTTGGGTGGGGAGCGTGGCACCACCGCTGCGGGAATCATTGACCTCGGTGTTGCAACTCTGAAAGGGTCCTCCGTCATCTCACTCTTATAACTCCATTTTGCTTCACCTATAACATGGATTAGGGTTTTGATGGAAAAAGAGAAAAGGAACTCTCATAATTCCCTCGTAACTGCGGCAAGAAAAATTATCTCTACAGACCTAATATTAGTCACTCTCGTTAATCCATCATTACAACTCAAAGAGGATCAATGTACGTAATCTTATTTCGGACATAAAATAATAATCATGTCTGGATCAGAGAATATTATTATAAGAACTGAAATAGATGATTCGGATGATTTTAGGACATTGTCATACTTAATTCGTCTTCTTGAAAGAAATGAATCGGTGGTTGCAGGCATATTGAAGGTTTTGAGGTGGCAAATGGGTCTGAGGGAGGAGGCTGTGACTGCAGCAAGTGCAAGTGCGGAAGCAGCTGCAGCTGTGCTTGCTGCGGCTGTAACTGAGACATGTATTATTAGCATCAGAGAGAGCAGTATATGCAGACAGCTAAATAAGAGGAGTATGAGCAGAGCTGTAATGGCTTTTATCATGTAATATTGGTTCTGCTTTAAGTGGCATTTATAGTGTCATCATATTATGACCTATTATTACTATGAACTGATATGATTCTATTGTTGCTTTTGTCTTCCATCATGTTTAGTAATGTAGATTAGAGGGACTAAGTTATCACTAATAGTGACTAAAAGAAAAAATAAAAGGGAAAGCTGTCCTATCTATCTTCACCAATTAATGTAATTGATGTCACACAATTACTGCTTTTGTGAGGAAGGGAATGTGAAACAAATTTCATCCCACACAATCTTTGAAAAAGATCTCACAGATTTTGTGATTTTTCAAGAGAATCTTGAAATTATGTTAAGTTATCCAGGGAAGAGCATTTGGCAGAAAAAGATTCCCAAAGTATGCTTAAAAAGACTTGATTTTACAAGTAGAAATATAGTAGTTTAAATTTTATTCTGAAGATAAATCCATAAGAAACCAAACCAACTCAAGGTAAAAGAAACCAGTGAACAAAATCTCTGGCAAGTATAGTATGAATCTGCAAGCTATGACAGTATATTATTATCTTAATAATATAGGATATCTATACAAGAATCATGATCACTTTGATCACACAAAGGAACAACCTTACACCAAGCTAAGGACAAGAAAGGAGCTAAACAACACACAAAGATCAGATGAAAAGCACTTTGATTCACTACCTTAGATTGCAAAATTTATATAGTACAATGAATTTCACTCTATACAGATGTGAATGACATCGATCAGATTGAACTACGTAGCTACAAAGATATATACAACAAGCAAAATAAACTAGGAAAATACAGAATAATAACCTGAGATATCATCACAATCAAGAATTAATTCATCCAGCAAACCATCCAAAAGAAGGTCCTCTAACTCCACACCCAGACACACGGCATCCTGCTGCAGGTTCAACCATCCATCATTTTTTGCATAGTCTCGAGCCACAACATGTTCATGCATGTGACTAAGATGTGAGCTAATTTTTCGCCAAACCTCATCGAGGATATTACGTTCCGCAGGCAATGTTCTAGTGTCAGAGTCAAAGCGTGAGAACCAGCTACCAGTAGAATATTTTTCTGACATTTCCAATAAGATCTCATCAATTAGATCAAAAAGGAGCTGGTGCTCAGGAGAGAGATCATCAGAATCATATGATGCAACCTCATGTCCATCAGATAGTAAGGGGCCAACTAGTTGACTGGGGAAGTGCTGTGCACCAACAAACTCGAAACCATTGAATCCGGTTTTTCTCAATACATCCCTGACATAGTTGAAATCAGCCTCATCCTTTTGATCCACTTGAATGTGGAACTTGCCAACATTTGCAAAAGCCTCCTGCTGCTTTTTACCAAAATTAGATTCAGCAGGATCCATCTCATCAGATACTTTAAAAACCGACAAATTATGTGTTTTGGCCAACAAATCGACTTCCTCAAAATGGAGGTTTCTTGGTTCAGTCTCTGAATCTGCAAAAACCAGGAAAAATAAAAGAAGTTGAAACCTATAATGAAGAGCTCCAATAAAGATTTTATAATAAGAGATGTGGCATGCTATGTTTCATGACTTCATTTATTCTCTTTTTTTTTTTTCAGAATGGCTTTTCACCTTTTCTTTTGTGTGTGTGTGTGTGTTTGTCAATTGCATGTGTTTGGGCTGTTGTGTGCAAATGGAAACATGGTATCAGAAAAGATTAGTGGCATAAACTATGCTTAACCTTCTAGCAATCACTAGATGAACTTAATCAATTGAAGAGTAAATGGAAGATAATATAACAAAGAAAACTGAATCTGCCCCTCTCATAATCTAGGCGATCACAGACATCAGGACAAACCACGTTTTGAGGACACACATTTAACTTTATGGCTTAAGGTATGTCTGTGGACTATTTCTTTCTATGATGACATATCTTGGTTAAAAGTTGTGGGTTAAATGAGATACTTTACCTTCTAAGTACTCATGTTTTGCAGGTTTCAAAAGATCATCTTCAGAATTTAGTTGAAAAACAGAGGTTGGCCTTGGTTTAGTTGACTCATCATTTGAATCTACTTCCAGCGCATGCTCATGCGCAACATGGCTATTGCCCGTCTGTGGTGAATCTGAAACTTCATGTACTTCTTCACTCTGGTGAAGCTCAATATGAGAATCTTGTTGGTCCACAGACAACTCATTAGGCAAAGGGATACAACCAATGTTCGACGTCCATGAAACCCTGCATGTCTCTGTCTCTGTAAGTTTGCTAGCGATCAGTGGTAATTCTAGTCCTCCATAAATTTTCCCGCTAGCATGTACATCAAGAGTTTGTTCTAGAATGACACCAGGTTCAATGCTCTCCTTCACATTCACCAGTGAATTTCCTGACTCTGGCTCAGCAGGAGTATGGACGTCAATTGCCTCATCTCCATTCAAAGGATTGCTAATTGCCGCTTCTGACAACAGAGCTCCATGTAATGGTTCATTTGGGACATCCTTACAGCAAAAGGAGTTGAATTCAGGATTAGAGTGAATTTGTTCAAAGACCTTTTGTGCCGTCTGATCCTGCAACTCAAAATCCACATCAGTCGAGGTCAAGTTTTCTTGCAGCCTTTTGGATTCACTGGTTAAAATGGACTCAAACACATGAGAATATTTGTATGACTCAGTAAGAGATCGAGATCTTCTAAAACTCTGACGTGGGTGTGCTTTTGGAGGAATACTAACATTGTCTTCTATGCTTTCTTTGAAATGTCTGGCTGAGGCAGATCGGAATAGCTTTTCTTTCATGACATTCCCAGATGCTGTGTGGCCATAAGGGATTTTATGCAGAAGCCCATCCATCGAAATATGAAGATGCTCCTTCCTGTTCTCATTGAATACATCCTTTAACTTTTTCTTAACAGTCCTAGAATGACTTAAAAGAGTTCCATGATCTCCTTGTTTTGTATGCTTAAGAAAAGATCTGGGTGAAAACTCTGAATTATAGTAAGCATTATACTTGTCAACAACTGCAGGTTCTGATTTCAGAACCAGGGACTTCACTTCTTGGTTAACAAGGTGATCGTTGGGTGATTTATTGTGCCTTTTAGCTGACAAGCCAACCATGGGGGATGAGCCAGACTTCATTAATGCTCTCTCAGAGCTACACCGATGAAGATTCTGTAAATAATTTTCCAACAAAATGTCTGGTTCTTCAACAATTCCCAGGAATGACTCACCCTGCTCATTAATAAACTCCTTTGTACCGATCAAATCATTAGACTGGAACACATCTCTTCCCAACTCCTCAAAGGAGTCCATCTGTTTTGAAAAGGCATCCCAGTGATTTGCTTGCTTTTCAGTTGATTGATTAAGCTCAGTGTGGCTAACATGATTAACATGTTTTATTGTTCCACATACTTGATGCTTTTTACTTGCAGGCGGAAGTTGATCATGTTCATGGCTTTCAGAAGAATCACTCTTTTGTGAACGGAAATCAACTTTCGGGGTAGCAGTGTCAGAAGCCATTTCCACTGGAAGAACATAATCACTGCATTCCAAGTGATGTATGGAAACGGTGCGCATCAGGCGTGGCTTCACAGGAAGCATCTTTTGCTTCTGATTATGCTTCCTAAACATTTTTTTGAAAATCAAAGCTCTAACAAGAGCCTTTCCTGAACTTTTTTTTGTTTGGCTGCCCTTGTTTACAATCTGATGCAGATGACAAGAAAGCAGCTATGGTTAATACGTAGGGTAGCTAGACCATGGCACCAATGTACAACACCTTATAGATTGTTAGATAGTTGGATAAAAATAAACAGACAAAAGGAAACTAGAAGATAATATGCTAGACAGTTGACTGTTGGACACATCATTGTCTAATAATATACCAAAAGCATCAGATCACAAGGCCACTTTTTTGATACACTGATAATTTACTAGCACTGAAAATGTACAAGTTTACATAATTCTTTGACATTCATAATTAAGAGCTGCTACACAAAACCACATCTCATTTGCTGGTAATACTCTTAGCAGTCCATAAGTTGGTCAAGGTTGGACCAAAAAGAGAATCTAAATGTGGCTTGCCATAGATTGGGATGTATGATTATCAAAATAAATTCTAGCCATCAAAATATGAAGCATATGAAAAAAGTAAAGCAGTACAAGAAAGCCTATTAAACAGATGCAAATTATACAAGAAGAACATGACAAACTATAGCAACATATTGAGTCAAAAAATGATCTGAAACTTGCTTTATAAACATTTGAATCAAAACTCACCAGGAGCTTGGTTTCATCATCCAAGTTGTCATGTTCATCTACACTTACAGGAACATGCACTTCTGGGATTTTAACTCCTACAAGAAAATTAAACATCATCAGCAAACATAAGAAGAAAAAGATTTCTTCAATGATAATAAATGAGGAGACTAATATAAATTCCACAAAGTTAGAAAGTTAATGGTGCCAACAAATTTGGTGGTTTCAAAAGTCAAATCCCACTTGATTAGAAGAATATTGTGGTGGAAAATTTGCAAAATAAAGAAGAACCGATGCAAAAGTGAAAAGCCAAATTTAGATTCAGGTGTAGGTGATTCTCCTATGGGGCAAGTGCTACCCTAAAACCCTAAAATAACAAAAACAATAACAACAACATTAATAAAAGATTTTATTGGATTAAAGCTTGTCTAATCTATTCAAGTATATGATTAGACTTGTGATCCGAGTATTCATTTCAGAAGCATATGTTCCACACAAGACAACTGTGATTAATCATACGAAACCGGTAAGTTGTTCAAATTAAACGATGACGTTTGTGCCAAATTTGTCATGGCAAGAGCTCAACACCATAAAACAGGAAAGTAACAAAAACAAAGAAGCTACCCGAGCTTAGATCAAGAAGAAAGTAAACACTCACTCCTGACGTGTCTGCGATTGCCGTGACCGTCATCCTCAAGCAGCCTCCTCACACTGAGACGATGTTGTAAGTCAAAGATCCGAAGCCAGTCCCACATGCAGCTCTTGTAATTCTTCTGAAACGAGGCGGTGGAGTTCTGATGCTGCAATAGTCCCTCCATAAGACCAACACAACGTACCAAAACAGATGCCTGAGGACCGCAGCTTCAATCCTGGAATAGAAATAGATAAATAAGCATGCCTAAACCACAGAAAACAACGCAGAGAAACATCCAAACAAAGGAAAAAGAAAAAGCGCTGAACTTTGTGCACTTAAGTTGCAACAAACAATCAAAAACACCAACAAACAGAGTACCAGAGACAACTTCCGAACCATAACCGATCCTTATTTCTCGAATTCTCGGATAAAGAGCAAAAGAATAACACAAAGAGAAGGGCAACAGATATGTACAAACATGGCAGTGAAATATCCTCTTTACGAACATCTTCTTGCGATTCCATAACAACAATTCTAAAGCAACTGAACCAAGAAAACCAAAATACAGCCATGTGAGGAGAAGGCGGCATTAACAACCTGCGGAGGAGGTGGGAGGTTGGAGGGCGGCGGGAGATTAGGGATTGGAAGACTGGGGAGAAAGTGTAGAAAGATCGCCTCGCGACTTTGGCGGGCGCAGTTGAATCCTTCCACACTTCGTTGTGGAAGAAAAGGAAAGAAATATAGAGAGGGGAAGAGGGATTCTGTATTATGTGTCGTTTTCTCTTTGCCCGTTAAATTGGACCCTTTCTTTTGCTTAAGATCTCACCACCGAAGACAAGTCTTTTAACGTGGCGTGCCCACAAATAAATAGATAATGCAATATTAGTATTATAGATATAATAGATATTGCTCCAAAGATTAATATTATCGTTAACATCAATTCAGAAAATTCATAGTAAGCACTTGTAATATACTTAATATCAATTTTATTTGTGTTAAAAACATATGAAAATATAGTTGTTTTAAAATGCCCTAATATTTTTAAAGTGACATAGAACTTATAAAAGATAACTATATAAATCAAAATATCAAATAGATTAATTTTCAATGGCTTATGGAAATAAAAAACGACAGCATATAATATTTATACTAAAATTAAAATTATATATATTCTTTAATAAACACTTTAAGTTTCTTTAAAGGCTAATTAAAGATTATCCCTGTAATTAATTATTTTTAATATTTTTAATATTTTTATATTTTAAAATATATATTATTATTTTTTATAAAAAAATAAAATATTTAATCATATTTCTTCTCACGTTATCGATTATGTTGGTGAAAATACTATAAGATTTACTATTAAGAAATTATGTTGATAAAAATATGATAGATTTATTATTAAGTATTGATTCTGTTTATTTTAGTTTATCATAGAGTTAATAACGTAAGGAGAAACGAGATTAAATATTTCACTTTCGTAAATATAATGATCTCAATATAATTTTTAAAAATATAGATCAATCAAAATAAGTTGATTATAAAAGATAATATATAATTAATGGTCACAGACGGATGAGTGGAACGGAAGACCAGGGAAGGTGGGGTCCGGTTAGTGGGAGAACGGTAGGTGAAATTAAGTTGTTGGAATGGAACCTGCGACTTGTAATATGGAGTATGGACTCCCAAAATATCATCAATATGTTAATGTATGTGTAACATTGATCCCCCTTTTCTTATGACTTATATGTCACATGAATACATACCATAGAAAGGATGTGATTTGGATGGAAAATGTAGATATGTTTTGAGCACTAAATTGGGAATTTTCAAAATAAACTCCATAGTGTCAAATCCAAAATGCTACTATCTCTTACAATTCAGAGTGCAAGAAGAACCAAATTATATAACTCTATGATTTATATGGACTTATTTTCTCCATCTTAGCATTTCTTAGTTTTGCAATTATTCAATAACCATTCTATCCATAAAAGATTAAAAACTCATGAATATTCCTATTCAGATTTGGTGTCATTTTAGTTATTAAATGTGATGAATCATTGTTTTGTTTCGACTATCCATACAATTTTGTTTCGACTAAATATTTTTCGTCAACACCCTAATCATTTGTCTACGAGATTACTCTCATTTCTATGATGTTAATTCTCCTACTTTACAACCGATATGAAACTAAATATATTTACTGGTATACAAGATTATTAATTTTCAAAACGAGTGAAATACCATTATTTCTATTCCTAATTATCTCCATATCTCATTAAAGTTCTAATTACATAAGAATGATATTTCTATTATTTCTTATTATTTTATATAAATTTATAATCCATCCTAGTAAGATTAGGCACATTACCATACAAAAATGTAATGATGATCAAAATGAATCAAATTTTAAACAAATCAGAAACCTAACAATGAGATTCTCCTATAACTACACAATTATCAATAATCATTTTTGTTGTTTGTATTGATAAGGCTGTCGTCATATCGTGTTCCTTCCGTTGCGTACGACGTAGGAGATTGGAGTTTGGAAGTCAACCACACATCAAGTAGGTGACCTTGACTTCCTTGTGGACCCTCTGTGATGGTCAACAGTCAACAATTTGGGGGCAGTACGTACTCTCGGTCAAAGATGTAACCCAGTCATCGTTGACACGATTCTGCCTATCCTAGTCTCCCAAGTGCGTGCGTGTGTCTCCTAAGTCTCCTCCGTGACTCGAACATCTTATTCTCAAGGAAGTTTCAGAACACACTGCTTGACTTAGAAAACCTTTATTCTAGAATGTGATTAGGTGGCTGCAGCTTATTTAGACCAAAATAAAAGGAATCTTTAATCGATTTGACTTCCTAAAAAAATTAAAATGCATTATTTCGAGATAGTTTTAAGCCTTTTTATACAAATTATTTTTAAAAAAAATTATTAAACTGTATATTAAGTGAATTCTTAATTTAAGTGAATTCTTAAATTATTACCCAAATATCCATCATCCTTAAGGCCCCAGCCCAACCCATTTCTAAGATGGGCCAAGTCGCTAATTGAGGCCCATCTTGTTGACTCGACTTCAGATCAATCCCGACGAACCAATCGACGAAACCAAAAGCAAGAATCCAAGCGCAAGCAGCGAGGACGAGAGCCACTTACCTCCCCTCGATGATGATCGTGGGGGGAGCGGCCGAAACGACCACAACGCGCAGTCTTCCTCTGGCACAACGGCCTCTCGTTTCCTTCGCGTCTCCTCGATCCGAGCCCGTCCGTCGTCCTTGACGACGGCGTTCATGGCGCTCTTCGACCGACTCCAGGTTAACGCGTGAACCCCGAGCGGAGGCGCAGAGAGCGAGGAGGAAGAGGGCGAGTGCTTGGCCGTCGTCTTCTTCCTCTTATGGGAACCGCCGGCGATCGATTTATGGTATCAGCCCAACCCATTCTCATATGGGCCAAATTGCTAATCGAGGCCCATCTTGTTGATCCGACTTCAGATCAATCCCTACGAACCAATCGAGGAAACCAAAAGCACGAATCCAAGCGCAAGCAGCGAGGACGAGAGCCACTTACCTCACCTCGATGATGATCGTGGGGGGAGCGGTCGAGACGACCAGCAACGCGCAGTCTTCCTCTGGCACGACGGCCCTCCCGTTTCCTCCGCGCCTCCTCGATCCGAGCCCGTCCGTCGTCCTTTATGACGGCGTTCATGGCGCTCTTCGACCCACTCCAGGCTAACGCGTGAGCCCCGAGCGGAGGCGCAGAGAGCGAGGAGGAAGAGGGCGAGTGCTTGGCCGTCGTCTTCTTCCTCTTATGCGAACCGCCGGCGATCGATTTATGGTCTCAACCCAACCCATTCTCATATGGGCCAAATTGTTAATCGAGGCCCATCTTGTTGATCCGACTTCAGATCAATCCCTACGAACCAATCGACGAAACCGAAAGCACGAATCCAAGCGCAAGCAGCGAGGACGAGAGCCACTTACCTCGCCTCGATGATGATCGTGGGGGGAGCGGCCGAAACGACCACAACGCGCAGTCTTCCTCTGGCACAACGGCCTCCCGTTTCCTTCGCGCCTCCTCGATCCGAGCCCGTCCGTCGTCCTTGATGACGGCGTTCATGGCGCTCTTCGACCCACTCCAGGCTAACGCGTGAGCCCCGAGCGGAGGCGCAGAGAGCGAGGAGGAAGAGGGCGAGTGCTTGGCCGTCGTCTTCTTCCTCTTATGCGAGCCGCCGGCGATCGATTTTATGGTCTTACGGTTGCACTTCCCGCTTTGTGTCCGTGGACACGTGTAGATACAGGATGCTGTCATCTAAAGAACGGACGGCTGTGCGGGGCGTTCCCCTGTTACGGAGGGTTAAAGGTCAGATAAATGACATGAAATTTATGAGTCCCCTATCCGTTTGATCACCAACTATATATATATATATATATATATATATATATATATATATATATATATATATATATAATTAAATTAAATCGAATTAGGTGGTTGTCATATGTGATCGATATCGAAAATAATATTTCTCATAGAGGTATAATTTTTTTAATATATTAAAAAGTCTGTCAAATTTTTATTTTCGACTCTAAAACATGATATGCAGTATCAAATGGTACCACCCGTATCGGTACCACTCGGTACAAGCGGTACGTACCGATCTAATGACATACCGATACGCGGATCGTCCGATACCGTTATAGTGCTATAGTAGGAAGAAATATATATATAGATATATATAATTGTTCAGTACATCAGGGTATACCGCTCGATACGTCCTAGTGTACCGCTCGATATACTGGTACTGTACCATACCGAGTCAATCTTGAAACACTGGTATGATACGGTATTACATACCTTATTCTAAAGAATAAAGAAAAATAAGTGAGAGAGAGAGAGACATATAAGTTAGATCTACCATTTTCATGTCATTGTCCACTAACCACAGGACATAAAATTCTTGTATAAAACTATTAATGAACGGTGCATCAGATACCTTAGCACTTTGTCATGATGGCCATGAATCTTAAGCCAATCCAAAAGGTGGTCATTTTTTGGTGTCTGCCATTACAGCAGCACTTGAGAGCTCAATCAGGAAAAAAGAGGGAGGAGGAAAAAACATCACATCCCTGATAATGTTGCAATATGTTGGATCATTTGGCAACCTGCAGTAGAATTCATGATTTGGCCTCTTGTCACCCCTCACATGATGATGTGTGAGAAAGATATTTTGAAGATTGAGAAAAAAGAAATGTAGTCAGATGGAACCATGTCATCATCATCCTCTCTGTTTCACACCGCACAGTGTGTTTTACACATATTTCAGAGGATGCCAAAACAGAGACACATCAGAATGTGGTGGTGAGAGCTCAACAAGTTATAAGAAAAAGAACTCTGTTCAGATAAAGCATGACAGCCTCCCCTCTGTTTCACATCTTTCATCTTGAAGATGGCTTCTTTGTGGCACATTCTTCCTTCCTTGACACGGGAAGTGGGGCCCTCCACAGCTTGTGTCATCCTTTTTGACCTATCAGGGCCAACCCACATCCTCCTCTGGTGTCCACTAAGTTGACCTATGAAACATCCAATCCATTGTGGAAGATCATCACCTTCGCAACCAATGGATGGAGATTACCCATTGGGGAAAACCAAATGTACTCCATGGTGAAGAACCTCTTCATTACTCAAGTCTCTTCTCAACCAATCACTGATCCAATCTGGATGAATCTGTTTCACACTTCAAACATTGAAGGGTAACTCTGACCACAAACCAATAGCACCAGCTGACTTCGGAGGTCTTATAATGGATTGATCACTGTCAAGGAACAACAGGACTCTAGCTTGATAAAGACATCTTTGGCTTCTTCCTCTGGACTGCACCCACAAAGAAAAGGACCGAGGCACAATGAAGCTTCATTCCAATGCTAAACTATATGAAAAAAGTCTCATATCAAGCCAACACCCAAAACTTATAAATGAAATGTTAATTTACATTACATCATTCATCATGCTTCCAAGCAGACAGGAAGTCCATGATGTAGGAAAGTTACCAAATGGATCTCTCTCTCTACTTAGATGGATCTGAAAACTTCCCTGATAGGCATATATTGCCTTTGTTTTACCAAAAGAACCATAGACTTCCATCTCTGTAGTAGAGAAGAACTGGCAACACAAGCTATAAAAAGAAACTAATTATTTGATGACTATTTTTCCTTTAAGAGTGCAAGATTCTACACTAGCAGTCGACTCCCTCTGCAATGCTTATTGGAGGCTCCAGAACTGGTAGACATATGAACCTGAATGCAATTATCAAGGCTTGTCCACAGTATCGTCGCTATCCATTATGCGCCCAGAGCCACGACCCATCCTACCGAATGATCCGATAGCCAAAGTCAGACCTTTGAAGCTGCCACTTCCACCACTGAAGTTCCGAGACCTCCTAGACCTCCTTAGCATGGAGTTGGTGGCATTGTCCCCCTCGTCTGCGGCCTTTGTCTTGGAAACCACCAATCTAGAAATGTTGCAGCGGCAGAAGGGGCAAGATGGTGAAGGCACGGACAAGGTTGTTGGGTTGGGCTTGTTGTGGCAGCACAGAGACAACGTGCAGTGAGCGCACATCTGGTGCCCACAGTCTCGGACCTCGATGGTGCAGACTTGGTGGAAGCAGATGGAACAAAGGTCGGAATCACTTGCCTGCAAGATTATTTCCTCATATGAATGAAATCAAGAACAAAACTTGAAGACTAGTAGTTTTCTTCATTAGGGAAGAAGCATCATCTAAAAATATTCTACAAAATTCTGCATTTGAAAATTTCTGTCAGCGAAACAGCTAAAAGGTTATGTTGATAGTTGAAACAAAAGTATCAGATTTATTGTACTATGGCATAATGTTCATCCAGCATTTAATGCAAATCTTATTTTGCAACAAATTGAGTCATTCCACAAATAACTGCATAACCATAACTCAAACTGGTTATAATCTAATTATTAGAATTAATTTTTTTACTGGTGATGTAATATTATAACCTTCAATTAATCATGGAAAAAGAGTATAAATAATCTCCACAAACAACTTAAGCACCGACACTAATAGGTCACGTAATCTATCAAGCCTAACATCCTTTGTAACTGTTGCAAGCAATAATCATTGTCAATAAAAAACATGGATATAAGCATTAAGGTTTCTTTTTTCCAAAAAACCAAAAACTGAAGTTGAAAATGAAATCTTATGGTACCTCAGACATATCATCAACTACTTCATCTGAATTGGCAGGAGATAGCACCAAATATTTTGTTCCCTTTAGGATCTTCTTCTCTCTTTCCTTGTTAGCCTCCATCAGAGCTGCCTCTAGCAAAGCCTTTGCATCTGGATCAAGTTCACTGATGAACTTCAATGGAGAAGGCCAAACCAGAGGCTCAGCTGCTGATGGGTTTAGTAGAGCTGCACATGCTCCATGGTTTCGCTTCAGAGCTACAACATATGGTATTTGACTGCAAACAGAAACCAGCAAAATGTTCACTGGCAGCAGAAAGAAAACATCATCTCCTATTAAATGATAGATCGTCATTGTTAAAAGAAATAATTGTGCTTTTTCTAACAAAGAAAGTTTGGACTACTCATAGCTAGAACATTATGTAAGAAATGGTCCCAGAGAATCCATCCTATATTATCTCACTAGCATAAGACAGCTAAAGATATTAAGATGCCCAAATGCCAGCAGCTAATCCCCGAGAATTAGACTCTATAGTCATTTGTAATATAAATGCAAAAATGAACTAATAGTCAGGAATTTAATCAAGATCTTGGACAAGATAATTATTAGATCAGTTTGTTCAAGATGTCATCTAGTCACCAAACAAGCACAAAGTCGTACATCATGCATTCTGATTTCTTCGATGGTATAAACAAGGTCAAAGGGCAAAACATCCCTACCCAGATGAATCCCTCTGAAGCCTGTCAGCTCCCCATGCAAGCAACTCACGTACGCAATCCAAACTCCCTCCACGAGCGGCCAAGTGCAAAGGGGTGCTCCCAGGATGACTGCAAATTGGAATTTGTGAGCACAGAACACAAACTCTGAACACACATTTACCGGTAGAAGCCCATGTGCATATGAAACAGAGAATGAAGCTGTCCATCAAAATACCCATATCCGCCGGTTGAAACACAAACAAGAGCTCCATTGTCCAAGAGAATGTGAACACACTCGGGCCGTCGTTGCCTTGCTGCAAGATGTAGAGGCGTCGCTCCGTTGTCATCTCCGACATTTACAAACCGAGCAAATCCCCTACAGTTTTAATCGCAAGGACAAATCATTATTAGAAGGGAAACAAGCGTAATAAAGAATTTCAAGATCCATCAACCGACGATGAACTCATTGACTTGACAAAAACCCACCAAGAATCAGCAACCAAAATGGGGGCGGCTGATAGAATGGCTTGCAGACAATTCGAATGGCCATAATAAGCAGCATGATGAAGACAAGTTCTTCCATTTATCGAATCAAACATCAGGATCTAACCACACAAAATTAAAAACCAGATCATCCTCCCGTAGCAGTGATTATTTTCTACCGAACAAATCAACGAAGAACAAGATTAAATTGGGGGAAATTAGAATCTTAGCTCACATTTGCTCCGGCCTCGAGCAGCTTTTGCACGCAGGCAATCTTCCCGTGAATCGCGGCCAGCATCAGCGGAGTCTAATTTACAACCAGATCCCGTAAAATCAGATATTTTTACCAAATTTCCGAAAAAGAAAAAAAATGCGGAGAAAAGCGAAAAGATCAGATCTTTATGAACTCCCCACCTGTTTATGTCGATTAACGATGTCAGGGTTCGCATATTTTTCCAGCAACATGGACAAAATCTGCACGAGTTTCCCAAACAGCCTCGATGATACCAAAACAAGAAAAACCAAAAGAAAGCGCGAAAGAAAAAGGTAATCTTTTGCGGCACCTCGACGTGCCCATTGGCGGCGGCGATGTGGAGAGCGGAGAGGCGATCGTAGACGGTAGTGCGCCGGAGCAGCGAGGGATCTTCGTCGACGGCGCTGCGCACCGTCTCCAAGTGGCCCGCTTGGACGGCGGTGAAGAAGTCACGGTCGTAGCTCGATCCGGCGCAGCTCAGCCGCTGGCCCATCTCGTGCTCCTCTTCCCCCCCTCTATCTCTCCGGGCTCCGGCGGCGGCGAAGGGGGAGGAGGCGGGAGCAAAGGAGAGCCGGGGTGGGAGCTGGTGAGGGGAAGACGACAGGCAGCACGCGGATAGGTACAGTTCTCCAACTGCTACATTTATGGTTTGGTCTCAAGGAGTGTATCATATATCATCACCATTGGTGAGCTTACCGCAATACATGTAAAACAACAGTTCACTGCATTGATTGCCATCGGTCGACTCCCAAGAAAAAGTCAGACGTCTTTTACCGCCTCCTCTCTTTTACTGACAAATTCCACATATATCCCTCAACAGCTTTTAATTCTTTTTTTTTCGCCCTTATGAATTTATGTTTAACATAAACATAAAAGTTAATAATTTTAAGTTTACTCATATACATTTGATTAAGGACAAAATATGTAAATTAATCAATAAAAGCCATAAAAGGCCTTTTAATAATCATTATCAGTAGCTATTATTTTAAGTTTATTAAATGGTTATTAATGGGAGTGATGATATATATGAACCAAAATAATAGCAGATATATATATATATATATATATGTAATATCAAATTTGAAAATGAGATAATAATTTGAAACTTTGAAAGGATAGATTATCATTCAGATGCCATCAATTCAATATTTATCAATGAATTCTCATGTTATATATATATTGAAAATATTGGAAATATGTTAATATATATATATATATATACATAATTTCCTGGCAAGAATGCAAAATTTAGACAAATTGATCTCAGCATAATTTTTTTTTTTAAAAGGGTGAATTCCTATAAAAACTTTCTTTTTCTATTTTTCTCAAGAAACATTTCAATTTCCAAAGTCTTCTACTTTCTTTCCCTCCTGATTTATAGGGTGAACCAGTCCAGTTATATTATTTTTAATAATATCAAAAAGTATTATAATATAGTATAAAAATATTACATTATATATTTTATAATGTGTTATAGTGTTTCTGTATTGTTGAAAACAAAAATATTATGTTATAGTATTTTTTTGTATTATGTCTTCATAATATTATTGAAAATACTACAACATGGGGTCCAAAAATATAAACATAATATTTTTTATAAAATTTATACAAAATTATGTTATATTTTTTTTATATTGTTAAAACTATTATAATGGTATAGAAATATTATAACTAGAGTGGTTCATCCTATGAATTAATTTTTAGAAAAATAAAAAAAATATATTCTATATATTTGGTTTAAAAAAAACAGAGAATTTTAAGATGAGTGGACTCTTTTTGGAAAAAGAAAATCTAAAAAAATAGAATTTTTCTTTTGGAATATGCTTAAAATATTATAAAATTAGTGACAATAATACTAATATAATATAGTAGGGTGTGTGGACCGAGGAAGATGATGCGCAATTCTAATATAATAAGTATATTATATTATAATACTAATATAATATACTAACATCAAAGATGATGTGCAATTCTTTTTTACTTGTTATGATTGCTTTCTTATAGTAAGTAGTGTTTGCAATACAACTGATATGCAAATTCGTATCCATATACAGACGTTGATTCAGAGACAGTGAGTGATGTGGTGGTGATGAAGAGGAAGTATGCACGCATGACAATTGATGTCGGCCTAATTTGTAGACTACGCTACGAGATTAACTAATGACTTCGACCAACGGTGGAGCAAAGTCCACCGTATCTAATGAAGCCACGTGGACGAAGTTGACAAGGACAAAGTAGTGTTAGCACCGTCGATACGGTATCATAGACGTCCTTATCCGACCTAATAACATAATTAATATATATCTATCTCAAAATATCTAAGTAGTTTTTGACATGTCATCGTTCAGCCTAATGAGGATTCATAAGGAACGGTTCTAACTCTAATACTAAATAAGATTATTAGTAAATTATAATGATAATTAATAATATTTTTAGTAAAAAAATAAAATGTAAAAAATGATTGACGTGTGATAATTAATATATAAAAGATTATTGGTCCATTTGTACATCAAATATTGAAGATTATCTATGTAACATCTCATTAGTCCCACATCGAAAGTAAACGATAAGTATGATTGACTTATATGGGCCTGATGAGTATGTTATGTTAACTCTCGTTTAAGCATTTTAGTCTATGGTTGAAGGACCAAAATGAAATTATTAGTCAGTTAACTCATCAAACTCAGATCGTGACAATCTCCTACGATGAATGTTATCGGTAAAGACCATGAATTAATTCTGTAGAAGATCATTTAGCGACGGGATGATAATATTAATGGTGTAATGTGATAAGTCCAAAAACAAGGACTATGTATTATATATATATATATATATATTTCTTGAATTGTTGCTTTGCTTATGCAGCACTTCATATGCAGAGAGAGAGAGAGGTTGAGCAACAGAGTTGGTATGGAATTCTCCCTTTTTTCTTTATGTAGAATCTAATGTGCTTTTCTTTCTTTTAGAAGGCTGTGGAGACTTGCTTATGAAACAAAGGTTGTGCCACACAGATCAGTTTGATAGATTAGTCGTCGTTCAGGTAAAACGAAGAAGAACTGTAAGACTGATCAAAGGTGATCGTTGATGGCTTCATTAGTGTTCTATGAAGGGAGTCTGATGTCCCCTAATATCTCTCACATACGAAACTTCAGTGCAAGTCTTATGATTAATCATTCATTCTTATATTAGGCTTTAAATCTCGAGTAGCTTTCTTCAAGTGTCGATGGTTCTTTTCTTTAATCCTCCTCACCATGAAAGGATCAGCAGGAAGCTTGGAGGGTATGAAGTGTTTTTGGGTCCAAATTAAGTTTTAATATAGCTTAGAAAGTCAAATCAGATTGCTTTGTGGAAAATGGCGGCTTAAAGAAAGTTTCCATTTCAATGTTACCAAATCGATAAGGTTCTCTAACTTTCTTTATCGGGAGCTAAATAAAACAAGCGAGCAAGCAAGAAACACTTTGAGCATTACAAAGACGAGAATGGCACCCTATTCCATGTTCCTGAGAAGAATAATTAAAGGGCACTGCTGCGGCTGTGACTTTTGAGTGGGAAGCTTATGGTATTCAGCATCTATTTGTGCCTCTGGTGATCACACTGGAATACTCTTCTTTCTCTGCCATTACAGTCATGCCAAATGCCAATAAGAACATGAGGACAAACAAACGTGGCTTTGGGATCAAACGAGTGACCATACATACATACATACATACATGCTGCAGAAAAGCGAAAAAGGAGAGTCCACCCATCGAAGCAAAGTTGGCCTTTATAGGATTTCTTAAGATGGACAGCTACCTTGGTTTCTTGCGTCGCCCAAAGAACATTGCAAGGCTTTTGAGCTGCTTGATGATTTGCCTTTAAATTAAATCGGAGATAATTTAGTATCGGTGGCACGGTGAGCTTCTTCTTGATTTCTTCTATTTCTCTTGGAATTTGTTATATGTTGGTGCAGGATTTGAATTCAGAGTCGTCTGCAAGAATGAATGAATGAATGAATGAATGAATATAGGACAACATTACATTTATTATATGGCAATTGAATTGGAAAATAATAGATGTATAATTCAACTGGTTCATATAATAATTATATTCAAGATGCAAAGTCATTAAAGTGTGTGTGTGTGTGTGTAGCCTCTTCTATCTGGGGAGGGTTAATCTGTTTGTTTCTTTTCTTGAAGATGCCCATCTTTGTGATGAGAATAATCAACAAAAAGCACGATGGCGAGCAAAACAGGGATCAAAGCTAGATGGCAAGACAACAAACAGATGGAGGCACTATATCTACGCTCTGTTTCTCTTTGACCGCTTCTTAACCATCTGTTGCGAAGACTTTGTGCACACGACGCGTTATCTATCCTTCACAGCAACGATCACCACCTATGCACTTTGAGATTCGCGCGATGGGGCCCTTTAGATAGAGAGTCACTATTGATGCGATAGTATGAATCCTTAGCTTCGCGAATCTTAAAGCGAAACGCTGTGCATACTACACACCGTTTACTGCGCTGTAGCGCGAAGCTGGCTATATATAGCATACAGTCTCACTCCGATGTAATCAAATGTGGATCCCCATCAACAATGCTCATCACCATATATATTTGCACATCTCAAGTTTCTCATCATCATTACATTGTCAAACTGCTGGATGAATCTGAAACACCTCTAAGATGCATGACAGCAGTCACAGAGCAAACTCCTGTTGATGTTTCAGAGGATAGCAGAACTCTAGTCACGATTTAATGCAAATAATACTAAAGCATTCATGGTTTGACAAATACTATAGCAAGCATCACAATTCTACTAAAGCAGCAACAACAACATGAACGAATACTAAAAGTAGAGTCCAGCTGCATGCAACACCACATTTCCACACAGCATTCATCCATAGTTTGACGAATACTAAAATCAAGCATCACAAATCTACTAAAGCAACAACAACATGAACAAGCAGATCTACAGCACTAATTTACAACTAGAGTACAGTACAGCTGCATGCAACACCACACTTCCGCACAACATTTCAAGCGGTTGAATCCCATAGTTTGAGCTTCTCTCCCGACATGAATGTGAATGCGATACACAGCAGCAGCTAACCAGTTTATTGCAGCCTCTTGTTACGGTAAGAGCATTTCTATTATATCTACATGTGTATACAACAGATTGCTGTATGAGTGTTTCCAATGGTTGCTGTTTAGAAGTTCACACAAATGAAGTGCAAACTGCAGATGGTGCATCCATATCTCAAAGTAGTGTCCAATAACATGCAGAACCAATTCAGTAATAGACATAACAAGGGTAACTAACACTAGTAATAAAGAAAAAGTCATTTGCACAAAACATTCAATAGAGCACCATGTTTTGCAAAACAATAGCACCTCACAAACTACTCAATAATTTATCAGACAAGCTGATTTCACATAATTACCGAGCACCATAAAGTAGAAATATCATTTGGCAGTAACGGCCCAGGTTCACCTCCATATTTGAACTAGATCGGCCACAGCCCTGTTCTTGCCAGCAGATTCCCTAAACTAAGTAGAAAACATTACACTGTTTAACAGAAACTAAAAACCACATCTGGGAGAAACACAAAAACTAAAGCAGTATGATGGATGCAAATGCACTGAGATACTGATTTAAGCAGTTCATGCATTAAAAAGCATGAGGAAAGCCCTAGATAGCAAGTTTGGACTTCATTTGTACCATCTGCAGCTAAGACTCACATTTGAAGCAGACATTTCCATGTCAAGTAGTTTGCTACACTCTTAATTTTCAAGTTTGGTTTAAGAAAACCACACTTTGGACATGAATCATAAGGAATACTTGGCCTTCCATAACAGAGAGCTGTAACAACTCCAAAGTCCAAACAAAACTTCGAGATATATTTTGGGCAAGGTTGATCATTTGTCAGACCATGATACATCCCCAGTGAGGAGCCTCAATTGTGAACACTTCATTCCCCCTTCTTGTTTCGCAACAAAAAATTGGATTGATGAACTTTGAGAAGTAAACCAATTCTGTGAGTGATCACTCGCTCCATCCCAAATCCATAGGCACCCCAAAATCTACCAACCTAACACTTAAATACTTTCAAAAAAATAAGCTTGTCAATTATCTATCAACATTAAACAGCTATGAGATATAATGGGTATCTCCCGTCTTCAAAAGATGTTTTCCCTGGCACCCCAAATCGATGCAATTCCACGAGCAGCAAGCTTCTCTTAAGCAATATTTCCCAAAAAGCCCAGTAAACACCATGTGTAATGATAGAAGCTATAATAACTAAAGGTATATCAAATCAAACAAGGTGCAGCACGTAATCTCTGGTAGAGCAAAGAAACCTCATAATACAGATAATGGAGATCTTAAATATGAACTCCGGATAAGCTGTGGCGGAAAGCTATCTCACCAAAGAAGGATTCATCGGACCCACCTATCCAAAGAGCAAAAGGAGGCATTGTTCAGCAGATATGAAAAAGAGTAGGATTAGTTTATTCAGTAACTACAAAAGCAGTCTGCAAGCAGAAACATATTGCTTACCTTGATCTGAGGCAGGGTGCACAGATCATGACTGCACAAGTACTTGTCATGCAGGTTCCTGTAGAAAGTCCAACTTCCCTAGTTTGTATCACAATGACATTTGAGCCCCAAAATCAAAGAGAAAGAAGCTTGACCAACCAAATGAAAGGAACTTTAAGGCCAGACATCAAATGTCGCTTTAACCCCATCAGCAAGTAGAAGTCTAAGAGCAATAAATATATGAAAATGAAAGCCCCCAAACCCAATAAGTAGTTTAACAATATCATCTTCCATTTCCTACATTACGCACGTTTGCAGAATTACTTAACTATTGAGCAGCATCAAGCAAGATATGATTGCAAACTAAGCATTCAGTTAGTTTGCATTGCTTCTTCATGATACTTGTCCAAATCAGCATCAAGTGCTGCAGCAGATACTGGTTCACCACGGCCTCTACCTTGGCCACGACCTTTCCCCCTTCCACGACCACCACCTCGTGGCCATCCTGCAGAAACCCTTCCTGGTCCAGTTCTGCAATACATAAGCAAGTTAAGAAAAATTACACCAATAAAACAGAAATAGATAGGCCTAACGACAAACCAATAATACCACAAATTCTAAAAAGGCTATTAGATTCTGTTGTGTTGCATATAGAAACCACTTAAATAATGATGTATTGACCCAGTAAGGGGGAAATATAAGCATACTCTAGGCAAGAAAAACAATATAAACATGCAACTTTACTAAATATATCTAATATAAATGTGGAAAGTATGGGGGAAATATAATTATTGTATTTTCTGGAGAATTGACTGCCATCACTGCTAATAATTTATATTATTAAAATGATCATGACAAATCATTAATCTTAGTGTACCAATCTAGATTCAAAATAATTTCATATATGAACATGAAACATAGAAGAGAAATCACTATTTTCATTATGCATGCATCAAAATTTCTCTAATACACACTTTCAATATACATTTAAAAAACAAGAGAAAAGAATCTTTGCCCAGATATGCTGCTAACAGCAACAAGCATACCATAACTTTCACTGGAGCATGATATTTTAACCTAAGATAGTAGAAAACAATCTAAAAACTTTTCTTTTCTTAGTGAAAGTTAAAGTAAATTGATGATACATGTTTCGCTTAAGCTAAAAAGAAGAATCAGCCATCCCCTTTTAACCTTTTCTCTGCGCATTATGGGCCAACCTTTTCTCCTGTCTGTTGATACATCGTCATGAGACATGTTATTATTATACTTTTTTCAATTAACCAAATTAGCCATAAAACACAAAGCACATATCTTCTGCAAGAGTACACTTTCTCTTCTTACAATAGCCCCAAAACCTGACAAGGAGATTAACAATGACTAAAGTGTAAATACATTAATTAAACTCGTGACAGATATAAATATCATATTTCTTTTGTGCCTATTCAGAGTTACGAATCTTGATCTTACTTTTGTTACATCTAGATAATATTACATCCGAACAAGGCCCAGTGCCTCCTATCCAATAACTAAACTTTTATAGAACATATATTGGCCCAAAAAGCCAAATTTGAAGAAAATGTAAACAATGATGCTTTTTAGGTCAGCATGACAGGTGCTATATAGCAGAAAAATGATCATTGGTAGATGCTTGGTAATAACTATACATCTCAAGTAACAATCAATGGATTACGTAACGACCATATACAAGAAAATAGTGCAATCACAAAGTTGGAAATTGTACAACTCATCAGAACTTAATCAAATGAAGGCATCTCCATAAACAAGAATTAAACAGACCTTTTGGGAGCACCGTTAGGATTTCCGGAGACACCATTAGAGAACTGAGGCACGGCAGCTGGTGTTGGAATATTAATTCCGATAATTTCTATTTGCATTGGTTTTCCATCAAGCAGCACATTGTTGTATCTCTTCACAGCTGCTAAAGCATCAGCCCGCCTTGAGAAGACCACCTCAGCCGTTCCCTTAAATATATTTTTTCCCAAAAAATGAGCACAACAACGTTGAAACTAAAAATCAGTCAATCTGAAGAAGTACCTTAGATCTTCCGCTTCTATCATAATTTACTGAATAGCGCTTCAGATCACCAACCTCTGAAAAGAGCTCCTGGAACAAATAAAACATCACATCACAAACAAAGGCCCAAAAGGGGCGCCTCAACCAATGCTGGGAAGAACAGAAAACAAAAGCATGTGATCATACAGGCAAAAATAAAGAAATGAATCCCCCAAATATTCTGGCTTACATGTGTATTGATTACAATAACTTGCCATAGTATGTTTATCTTAAGGCAAAGCTCTTAAGCTAAAAGGATACCCAAATTGGACAAAACGATTTGCGGACTTCCAGAGATATATATATATATATATATATATATATATATATATATATATATATATATATATATATATATACAAATGAACCTCTCCAGTTAACCAACAAAACAACGACACAAACAGATCCTGGATATCTGAAGACAAAATATCAAGATTCCGAATCACCAATAACAAGTGATATTAGAAACCGAACGGCAAAAAATAGGAAATCACCTTGATGTCCTCGTTCGAGACACCGTATTCCAAGTTGGAAATATAGAGTTTGGTGCCGGTCTCTATAGAGGAAGCCCGAGCCGCAGGAGCAGGGAAGCCGCCCATCGGAGCCGCATAAATGTCATGCTGCCACGCCGAGTCGGGAGCCTGGGATCGGAGATCGAAGTGAGAAACCCTAAAATCGGAGGAGATGTTTGGACCGGATCGGCGGAGATGGAGGATCGACGCGCTGAGGAAGCCCTAGTCGTACCTTCCCGAAGGAGTATGGGGCGGATCGGTTCGCCGACCGGTTGGGGACGCGGCGGGCGGGTCCAGTGCCCGAACCACGGCCCCGGCCGCGGCCCCCCGCGGCGGACTTCTTGTTGTTCTTGATGATGTCATCGAGAGACATGTCCAAACCGCTCGACATCTCCGATCGATCGAGAAGGGCGGAGGATTAGGGTGGGATCGGTGAATAGGGTCTGGGGGAAGAGGACGTGGCCAGACTCACAAAAGAAGAGACGAAGACAGATAAAGAAATAATATGTTTATATAACTCAGACGAAGTTTGCCACGAGTGGTGTCGTGGTGTAGTTGGTTATCACGTCAGTCTAACACACTGAAGGTCTCCGGTTCGAGTCCGGGCGACGCCATTTTTACCTTATATTTTATGTTCCTCAATTATAAAATTATATATAAACTTAAAATGACGAGTGGTGTCGTGGTGTAGTTGGTTATCACGTCAGTCTAACACACTGAAGGTCTCCCGTTCGAGTCCGGGCGACGCCATTTTTAGCTTAACTTTCTATTTTATTTTCCGATTCCTGGCAAATTCTATTTTGATTTTCCATATCACTTTTTTTGCAGCCTAAGTTTATTTTTCAGACTTTTTTAACAGATAGCTCATTCCAAAATTTTTTTTTTTAATGTTGTACACAATTTTTTAATAAAATAATATTTTTTTTACTTTAACATTGATTGTTTGTGTTGAATCTCTTGATGATGAAACCAATTGATAATTGTGTTTATATTTTAATCTACGTTTTGAGTTACACATGATGCTTCGATTAGAATGAGACAATTAAAGCAAGAAAAATCATGTTGGGCCGGAGGAACATATCAGAAGATTAGACGTCGGGTCGTGGATTCAAGCATCGAACCAAGAAAAGCAGGTATTACGCTAAGGATATCGGAGTTGCGGAGTCAACTGACTGATTGGACAATAGGCCGCAAGAGATGATGATGCGTCGAAAAATCGGACAAAGCGTTGAGGGACTAGTGACATGCCGGACAACTTTATTAATGCTTAGTATTAATTGTCTAGATCGATGTTTGTTTTACATGTGCAAGATTAACTACGGTGGTAGTAAGACAGGCAGCAGGTGTTGAGCCGGAGTCAAGACAAAGATCACGTTGTGGGTTCGAAAGTTCGTCGGAAGTCCGGACGGTCGTCGGAGGTTCTGCAGGAACAATTCAAGAAGTCCAAGAGCTTGCCGAAGAAGCTCGTCGGAACTCGCCAAGAGGATCGTCGTAGGTCCAGGAGTTTGCCGGGAGTCCGCCGGAGCATCGCCGAGGGTTCGTCGGATGTTCGCCGAAAGTTTGTCGGATGTTCGCCGAAAGTTCGTCGGAAGTCCGGACAGTCGTCGGAGGTTCTGCGGGAACAATTCAAGAAGTCCAAGAGCTTGCTGAAGAAGCTCGTCGGAACTCGCCAAGAGGATTGTCGTAGGTCCAGGAGTTTGCCGGGAGTCCGCCAGAGCATCGCCGAGGGTTTGTCGGATGTTCGCCGAAAGTTCGTCGGAAGCTCGTATGAAGAAGCGATTGACGCACCGGAACACGATAGGTAGTATTGATGTCTTAATTGTCGTAGTTAGCATGTAGATTAAGTTAGGATCGGGAAGTGATCCCATTAACTTAATCTGGGGCCAATTGGGCTCTTGGCAGACCCAAATTGGGCCGAATGGATCAGTCTATTCGGACCCAGAATTCCTGCAGGTGGTGGCACCGCCTAGGAAACTTGGTCTCCCAGGAATTCTGGGCGGTAGTACTGCTCCTGTCAAGCGGTGGTACCGCCGGCAGTTATTATTTCCAACAATGGTACCATCGGTAGTTATTACTGCCAGCGATGGTACCGCCCCTGTCAAGCGGTGGTACCGCTTGAGCTCGATCTCTGAGCGATGCAGGCGGTAGTACCGCTCAGTGTCAGATGCGAGGCGGTAGTACCGCCCAGCTCTAGCGGTGGTATTGCTAGGACCCCGAAAATCCGAGAGATGACACTTTTAAACTCCAAATTCAAACTGATTATGACATATATAAACCCCACCCTTTCTGCATGAAAGGGCAACCAAAAGCTTGCTTTTATTCTAAGTATTTAAGAACTTAAAAGTGTTGTAAAAGCTAGAGTTCTTCTTCCTCTTTCTTTCGAAGTGTTGATTATTCAAAAGAGGAGTGAAAACTTGTAAGGATTGTCTCCTAAGCCCGTCAAAAGGAGAAAAACTATAAAAGGGTGGTTGACCTTCGCCTATCGAAGGAAGACCTCTAGTGGACATCAGTGACCTAGTCGGAGGGGAAAGCCAAAAGTGGATGTATGTCAAGATTGGCCGAACCACTCTAAATCTCGGTTTGCATTTACATTATGCTCTTTATATTAACTGCAAACTGTCTTCGTTGTTTTACATTAACTATACTTTTTTCGTTTGCTCTCAAGTTAAAGATCTTTCTGAAACGGTTTTCATATGAAGTCTTTTTGAACCAACGAAAGTTTTCCGCTGCACTAATTCATCCCCCCCTCTCTTAGTGCTTTTGATCTTAATAATTCAAACCTACAAAATTATATTAGAGCATTTACGATAAAAATTCTCTGATGTTTAAATTATATATGGATTCAAATGATCTAAATATTAATAAAAATTTTAAAAATTCTTTTCAAAGATGCACTATGATCTTTTTTTTAATAATTTATCGGGATGAACGGTAATAAATATCGTTAATATTTATGTACATCATCTTGATATCATTTGATTATAAGAGCATTGAACCATGATCTATATAATTATGAAATAATCACTTTAATATCAAAGACCAAATATTGTTATTTCATATCAAAGTCATCATCCTTGTTGATACCATATTATCATTCTTGTATGATGGGATTAACCTAACGTGTCAATTATGCAATACAATATCAAGTTGCCTAAGTATTATTCCACCTATATCAACATAGAACATCATTTTTTTTCATAAATTGTAACTTAATTTTTAAATAAACTATATTTCCATGTCATACAAATCCCATCCAGTTCATTCACCATCTCAACCTAATTTTTAAATAAACTAATAACATAAATTCATTTCAACCATATATAATTAGAACCTATGTTATGATGACTTGGATCTAAAGTGATATATGTAACAAATTGTACGTATCAAAATGTTCGATTTGATGTTTATATATACTCATTATCCGAAGATAAAAAGTTATTTAAAAGCACGGTCTTATATGACATGAAACATCTCGTACCATTGGAACCCGAAGTGATAAGACTAATATCCTGAGGTGATAAAACTATATGAAACTTCGGGATAATGTCTAGGGATGATTGATGACTTGGTTTCGATATTATACAATAATTTTTATATACGACAAGTTATTTTGGATTATTTGTCATACGACTATTTACAATTTTTAGAATTAATTTTTAAATTTATATTAGTTATAAATTTTTTACTTAAATATTTACTTGTGGGATCATAAATTTATAGGGTGATAATTTATTTATATTTACCTTTTTATGTTATTAGAGGACCTTGTGATGTTACTAGGAACATGAGATATTTAAGTATATGTCAGATTATACTATGCATATCTAGTGTGACCAAAATTAACATTAAAATTAATGCATATATATATATATATATATATATATATATATATATATATATATATATATATATATATATATATATATATATATATATATATATATATATATATATATATATATATATATATATATATATATATATATATATATATATATATATATATATATATATATATATATATATATATATATATATATATATATATATATATATATATAACTTCCATCCTACCTAACCGATTATGAAGAACATCAATATCTTTTATATCAGGACTCGATATATAGCAAATTGTTCGTATCAAAATGTTTGATTTAATGTTTATTTTTTTTCATGTTTTTCATGCTTGATACAATATGTTTGAGACTTATAGTTGATTTGATAGTTCAATTTTGATTAGGTTTTATTCTTATTTATGATTTATAATTATAATTTATATAGACTTATTATCCAGAGATAAACATATGACATGAGATATCTCTTACATTTGGAATCCAAGGTGACAAGATAAAACTTCAGAATAATATATTGATGACTAGGTTCCGCAATGATATTACACAATAATTTTTATATGTGACAAGTTATTTTGGATCATTTATCATATGATTGTTTAAAACTCTTGAAGTCTATCTTTTAACTCGTATTGATTATAAAATATTTACTTAAATATTTACTTGTGAGATTATAAGTTTATACTTCGATAGGATGATAGTTTATTTATATTTGCTTTTTTATGTTATTAAAGGACCTTGTGATATTACTGAGAACATTAGATATTTAATTATATGTCAGATACATATCTAGTGTGACCAAAATTAACATTAAAACTACTGACTTTAAAAAAATAAATAAATAAAAATCACATCTTAAGGAAACAAAATTAATGTAATCCAAAAACCAAATGCCAATATATATATATATATATATATATATATATATATATATATATATATATATATATATATATATATATATATATATATATATAACTTACATATTTACTCATTTCATACTTGCATGAATTCCTAAAAAAAAATTTACTTTTTAAAATTTCCAATAGAACATTTTTATTTTAAAAAAAGTTTCTAAAACAGTTCTCCTAATTTTATGAAAAAAAAATTATTTTATCCTTTTTTTTCATCGAATTTATTGTTGTCTATGTTGTTTTACCATCACCCATAGCTCTCATATGAAGGTTTACGATTTTGTATAACATTTGTGCAAGAGCTATAACAAATCGAGCATGCGAGGTTACCCCTGACTTCGATCGTTACTTAGGTTTTAACGAGAGTAATATTGGAGATGGTAGCTAATAAGCTGAGTTGCACAAAGATGGAACAGAGGAGTAAAATTATCATTTAAAAAATATTATTTTAATTTTTTTTTAATAAAAAAAATTAAAAAAGTAAATAGCCATTCTTATTTCGAATGTATGATATTGAACAAAATGACTCATTTTCCATTTCTTTGTTTCAGCGAAAAAAATTTGGAGTTATTTAGTATTTGATTTAATTTATAGATGTGAATGGAAGAAATTGGTGACCAGCTATGTGTTTAATCAAACTTAAATGCCACAATGAAATGATTTTACTATTATTTAGTAATCAAACTTTATTTAGTATTATTTAAATGAACTTAAATAATTTTACTATAGAAATCAAGTTTAATCAAACTAAAATAATACAGCTATGTGTTTAATGTAATTTTTAATTTCCAATAGGGTTAACCATAGTTAAGATGCTTTAAATGCCACAATGATAAAACCAAAACACACACACACACATAACATTTCATACAACGCATCTTAAACGTTTACATCATCATTCATTAATAGTCCTCAAAGGTTATAAATTTAAATTAAAACTTCAACTAACAGTAAGTTAACTATCTTACTAAGATAAACTACAATTGCATCAATGCAAATTTTCAGGTTTTGGAGGAATCCGTATATACTAATTGACTATATATATATATTAATTCTCTCCTAAAAATAAAACACACCTAAATTGACATTAATTAAAGGATATTAATATAAATTATAATTAAATACACCTCAATGCATTATACAATTTTCTAAAGGATTTAAATAGGGATTAAAAAATTTAAGTAACCATTAAATTTAATATATGTAACTCCGTTTTGAGAAACTCGGAAGGAACATTGAATTTTTCTTCTGTATTTTCTGAACCAGATTAACCCGTTAAATTGGAAACGTTGAGCCGTCCGGGCGCCTTTTTCTTGATTGGGTGACAAATTAAAGGCCGGTTCGATTTGACGATTCGAACGTTGAACCGTCCGGGCGTCGTTTTCTTGGATTGGGTCTCAAAAATGAGGAAGCACACTTTACTTCGCACGAGGGCGTCGCTCCCCACTGGTCCGTCTGTACTCCCACGGATCGTGACTTAAAGCATAGCTAGCCGTTGATCTGATTCCAATCCAACGGTGCGGGTTTCTCTATCCGAGGCCTCGAGCCCACTCGCCACTATATATTCGCATCGGCAAGACATCTCTTTCGCCAACTCACTCGTTCGTGACTCGGTCGGGCCGTGTGAACTCGTTCCATCTTTACTCCATTCCCAAGTCAACCAGGAGCGTCCTAAAGTGGTGGTGTGGCTATGGAAGGCGGAGGGAGCAAGGTGAAGAAGGGAGCCGCTGGCCGGAGGGGTGGTGGCCCCAAGAAGAAGCCCGTCTCACGGTCCGTCAAGGCCGGCCTCCAGTTCCCCGTCGGTCGCATCGGCCGCTTCCTCAAGAAGGGCCGGTACGCCCAGCGCGTCGGCGCCGGCGCTCCCGTCTACCTCGCCGCCGTGCTCGAATACCTGGCAGCCGAGGTGCTTTCTCGAACCCCCATCATCGCCGCCTACCTCGCCCGCGGCATCTCCGTCTTCTCATGATCTTCCCTTTGCTTGGATATTTAGGTCTTGGAGTTGGCCGGGAATGCGGCGCGTGACAACAAGAAGAACCGGATCATACCGAGGCACGTCTTGCTTGCCATCAGGAACGACGAGGAGCTCGGGAAGCTTCTCGCTGGGGTGACCATCGCGCACGGAGGGGTTCTGCCCAACATTAACCCTGTTCTTCTGCCGAAGAAGACTGACAAGGGTGGCAAGGAGCCCAAGTCGCCATCGAAGGCCACCAAGTCACCGAAGAAAGACTAGGGTTAGCGGATTTGAAAGGGGGTTTCTATCTCCTGCAATTCCTCTTCTTTGTGTATTTTGTAGGACTGGAATAGTGTAGGTGGAAGAAAGAGATGAATTAGATGAAGCCAAATGTTTCTTCTTCCTATGTTTCATGCATTGTTAATGATAGTAGTGATTTATATGTGATTTGGTGTGGTTTTATTTGGTTTGACTTGGACCCTTTCGTGAAAGGGACAACAGCCGCTGTAAGAAATTGGGAGTTTTGGAGGAGGAAGAAGGTTAATGGGCTTTGTTATTATGTGTTATACGAGAGGGTTGGGTTCCTTTGGATCGATTGAAATATTCTTTTAATGGCATGAAAACTAGTCTTTCTTTGGTAGCTGTCAATTGAATCTTTAATGACTGTTCTATATCAAAGAGAGTCTCTTTGATGATTCTATAGGGTGATGGTTGATGTGGCTTTGGTTGATGATATCAACTTCTATCGGCTGATGGTGCTATTGAGGGTCTGTGCCTTTTGAGATTATTCATTAGATTTGCAATGTGACGTGCATGTAAGAGTTCATATGAATTGCAATTAGGGAGATACTGCCTTGCAACTTGAGAAGGAAAATAGATAATAAAGTCCCTAATTTGCAGTGGACGTGCTAGCATTGGACGTGCAGTTTCAGGCACTAAGAAAAACAATGTTCTACTCTAATAGTTGTTTTGTTGATTTGATTTACATCACGATAGATTAATTCAGTTTGTATGAGTATCATGTATTCTTAGATTTTTATTGCATGCACCTTTGAAGATGGGAAATTAAAGAGATTGATGCTAATGAGGGTAACATATGATGCCAGATGACATATAAATTACTAGAACAGTGTAATGATGTTGAAGAAAAGTGAGATATTACATATGACAAGTATCCTTTTCTTACAATTGAATTAGGAATATTGATTCCAATGGAAGAAGTTGGTATGTATAATAAATCTCCAAATGATAAGTCATGTTCATAGAACATCCATGTGTTGTTCATATTTGCTGGTAAAACTAGCACATCCAAAATTGTGAAATGCCTATTTGATATATGCACTTCAGATTTCTATTTAGCTCCACAAAATTTTGTACTAAATGTTACCACAACCATGCGATGCAGAATATGAGCAGTCACTTTTGCGTATCATATGTAACTATTACTAAATGATAGCTGCCGTATATAAAATCACTGTGGAAATGACCAATTACTTTCAGCTCCATTTGTCAAGATGCCTCCTACTTCCTCAAGTATTCGACAATGCAAGTGCCATAAGGGTCCCTGCAAATGGAGTTCAAAGAATTAAAATGATTAGAACAGTCTTAAGCAAATATCACATACATCACTTAGATATATATTGTTAAAAGAATATCTATACAAGACAAACAACCCAAGAATAGGAGAACATGCAGAATCACACGGAGCCCGAGACTTAAGGTCTGAGAAGTGAGAATAACATTTGATGAGGAAAAGTTCCCTTTTAATTTCATCTGTCTGCCCAAGCATTCGGCAGGGATGACTTCCTAGAACTAAAAGATTAGAACTAAGAAACATGATGATTACTTACATGGAGTGTTGTATGGCTTTCTTTATAAGCTGAAGATGCTGGCAGGATGTCATTCACAGCAACTTCCTTGTTCTCCTTTTTCTTATCTGAATATCTTATTCGAGGACAGGCTTTGATGAAGCAAAACCTCTAATGGCACAGAATTTTGTGAGAGACATCAGAATTCGAGTCTCTTTAGCAACACACACCAGTGTTCTAGAAACATAAGTCCAGTGATTCAATTGACAGTATTTGTCTGCTTATTTACATAAACTGCAAAAAAGTTGGTCATGTTTAGTCTGTGTTAGTAGATATACAAGGATACAATCTTCAAAGAAACGCCTGATTTCAGCTAAACGATGACATGGTAGCTTGTTGATATCATTGTAATGGTTGTATTCAGGGTCATCCGCACAAACAGCAATTATCTTGTCATCTTTCTCCCCGTTTCCAACATCATAAATTGCATCAACATGGCTTTTACCAAAGTTAAGCAATCATTAGAAGCGTTATATAACAATATGTGAATCACTAATGCTTCGATTTACAAAATCAGTTCTCCAACTTGTCTAACCAAGCCAGACCTGATCAATCATAGGCATCAGACCTATGGCTTTAGCTCGAATAAAACATCCTGGAATTACTGGTTCCTGTTGAACAAGCATCAGCAATAACCAATTTAACAGGTACTACTTGAATGTCTGAACAACCAGTGAAGATTCTGAAATATCAGAAAATTGGAAATATTTTTTTGTTTTGGTATCTATGATAAAAGAATGATACCGGCGTGATGCAGAATGGGGGTAAAGAAGAATAGAACTCGAAAGAAAACCAATAGTATAATTTTTTCGGATGGAAAATATATGAACTCAATAAAATCGAAAAACAACTCACCACCCTAAGGAAATTAAATAAGGAAACGGAACTGAAAATAAAAGACTCACCATTCAATGAAGCATTCAAGAGATACAGAGTTTAAACAAGAACTTCAAAAGAGCTTCGACAAAATATCATCAGTTTCTAAAATTCTTTCTAAGTCCTAAACACCAAAATAAATACTAGTGCATGAAACAACCCTTCATGCATAGAGAATTTTAAAATTAAGTGTTTATGGTCGCTAACCAACTCCTTTAATACATTCCTTGGCCATGAAGAAATATTCACAGCTGCTAACCAACTCCTTTAATGTATTATTTTATCATGAAGAAAAGCATCTTGAAACAGCTTTAACTTTGTGTAGGGAATATGCTGATGAGTTGTCATATTTGAGTGGGCTGGGTTAAAGATTATGAGGCATCGTTGTTAGCTGAAAAAAATACCATATCATAATCAAGGTTCATATGATCAGATTGTAGTAAATTAGACACTCCCGTGTTAAAGAATATGACTTATATCTGTAGAAGTCTACATTCGTAAATATTATAACCATGGAACTGAAGTGCCACATAACTGCATGATAACTAAAACATCAATTGGATCACTATCTTCACAAAGGGTGTGTGGGATGAAGCCATAATTACGAGGGTACACCACTGATGAGTGAAGCACACGATCTCCTTGTACAGAAGAAACAAATATGATATTCACAGCAGAAAACAGAAAGCAAGCAACAGAGTAAAATACCAAGAATACCTTTATCAGCCCAGTTCTCTTGTCAAGTTCATATTTCACTTTGCTCCCCCTTCCTATTTCTACCACCTGCAGAAATCTGCTGTCTTTATTTCTGGTTCATATTGTAAGTGCAAATGTAATGTATCATGATCATCCACATAACTACAAATTCAAAGTATCATATCTTTCATCCAATCAAGTGATGATCGGAAAGCTCATAGATTACTAGAACAGGGTGACCCAACATTTGAAGCTAGCGTACAAGGAACTTGGTTTTCATGACAAACCAAGCGGATCTGTCCCCCATGTATGTGATAACATCTCATTTAGGTCCATTGCTAAGCATCAAACTTCATAATAAGTCACATTAAATGAAGTGTAGAGACTTTACACAGTTAAATATCATAGGAGCTTCAGGACCTGCATGTCGAATCCATGGAATCCAAAGTCCATTTAAGAAGACAGCAGCAGGGAGAGGCAAAATAAATAAATAATCATACGAAACCTTTTATAAGAATATCAAGTACCTATGTCAAGATCATGCCAAGGATGTGCTGCAACAGACCTTCTGCACATGGATGAAAGAATCCTTTCATTGAGAGGTGGCCATGAAAGTTGCAAGTCCGAATAGATGATTGGTATCTCCAGAGACGGAGCCATAACAACAAGCTGTTGAACATGCAATGAATATGCAGTCAACGCTCATCATCTGGATATTGAAATTATATTTGTTGGAAAATTTGTGTTAACACGGAATGACTGGCTACGATTGAAATGTAAAAAACATTTGCTTATAGAAACACCAAAAAGTGAATGTTTTGGATCACTATATTCGCAGAAAATGAGCGAATGCAGTTCATGAATAAAAACATGTTCTTCGAGACATTTGCAGTCAACCATGGCTCATCAGGGAACTGCTTTCTTAAGGCATTGTATGCAGCCAAAGATGTATTGAAGACAATTAACAGGCTAATCGATTAGCAAATTTTTTGTGCATTTTCTACCTCATCATCCAAGTCGTACAATTTCACACATTCTGGTCCAAAAGGTGATGCATGTTACAAAAACATGGCATTGTGCATATGAAAGAAGCAGAGCTTCTATATCTGGATTCAATAACAATAGCAATTATTTCGTGCAGATAAACTCATATACACGAATAAAAGATAGAGATCGTTTCTCCTCGATGAAGTACCTCCCAGTCCTATGAGGTAAACGGATCTAAACAAGGGGGAAAGAAAGGAAATGCTCAATCCCCAGCGGACAAAGATCACAGGAAACGATACCTGAAGAAGCGGAAGAAGGAGCTGAAACGGCTCTCGGCCGGACACCAAAGCAACCGATAGCAAACGCCGAAACCAAACCCTAGAATGGAACCGACAGCGGGGTGGAACCAACAAATAGGACAGGGGAGAGAGAAGGGAGATGGGTTCTGTTGCTTCCCGCTTCTTTTATTCCTTTTCTATATTTAATCAGGACACGTGGATGATCCATATTGGTTGATAACTGCCTCACAGGCGAGGGAATTCGTGGTGTGATCGGACGGCTGTGATCCCTCGAACGGTTGTCCATCTGATGGCGAAAGAACGAGCTCCTCCGACTCGTTCCGAGATAGCCACGTGTACTTGGTGATTAGGCGGAGCCGCTTGCCGCCTCTTTGATGCTGACGAGTGGGGGAATCGGCCCAATGCGTCGCGTACACAGCGTGGCTATGTACATAAAAACACTAAATGGGATGTCAAAATAAAATAAAATAGTAAGTCAAAATAAAATATATTTTAACGTTTTAAAATATAATTAATGTCATCGAGGATAAAAACAATGCTAATATGAATTAATACGAGATAAACAATAAATTCACCACATCAACCAAAGAGAACAAGATAATGTCGACCAGATGTTCTCGGAGCATTTTTGTTAACCTCAAATAAAAAAAAAAGACCTCGAAAAATAGAAAAAAAAATACAAATATAAAACTACTTATTCAAATATGATTGACATGATTTTCAAGATCATGAAAATACTTTGAATTCACAGCGATTGCAGTAAACAGCAGATACACAGAGGGCTGCACAAGTCATGTTCACAGTCAAAGATGTGGGCTGCAAGAACATAATTAATATAAATAACAAGAATATACGTGTACAGAGAATAGGGAAGCAATAAGCATGGATTAAAAGGAGATGAATTAATCAAAGTATAATCTACTACCCACCGAGGGAAAACATAAAACCATGTCAAGTTCACCCAGCAAAAAAAATCAACTTGTCCCAGTGGCTGTCATTACCTGAGCTCCTAATGGTGGTACTATTGTCCTTCCCAAATCTTGAGAAGACGAGGAAAAGAAGAAATCAATAGGCTGCATGTTCATGTGGAAAATTAGTTTTAGGAGAAAGACAGTGATTACAGAAGACACACAGCATCACCTCCACAAAAATAATATTACAGCTCTCTCTTGGAACAAGAAATTAATACACTACGGAGGCAGCATCCAGTGTGGAAATGCAGGCCTCCAAAAGAATTGATGCACAACACAAACCATGCTGCCTCGGTTGCCCATTTGTCCTCTAATCAACATAAAACATTTTTTGATCCTAATGGCACTCCAGTTTTAACAATGTTAATTATCACGACCAGTAGAAATCAACCATGTTACAAGCGCATCAATTCTCCACTCCACCCATTCTCCAAATTGTCACTACCAACATATATCACCCAGTAGCGGCGCCACTGACTATTGACATGTCACACATCCAATAACCTTCTAATGATCAAATAACAGGCGAAAGAGAACTCGATATTCTGCTACAATTTACAAGTACCACAAAAAAAAACTTGCCTAGACAAGCCGATGCTGCCGTAGGCCTTTGCTGAAATGAGGTTGCATCAACCTCACATACAAACCGTTCGTCTGCACCAACGACTCATGGGTGCCATGTTCAACTATCCTACCACCATTCAGAACGACAATGTTGTCCACATGCCTCATCATCGCTGCCCTATGTGCAATAAGAATAGTTGTCTTGTTCCCCATGATCAGTGTGCCAAGTGCCTCCTGCACCACTCGACTCGACTCGGATTCAATTGCAGAGCTTGCCTCATCCAATAACAATATAGGTGCATTCTTTAGTACTACCCTAGCAATGGCAATCCGCTGCTTCTGTCCAGGCGTCAAGTCAACTCCTCTCATGCCCACGTGTGTGTCATAACCATGTGGCAAGCTGCTGATGAAGTGGTGCGCATTTGCTATCCTTGCAGCTTCTTTCATCTCAGCCTCCGTTGCATTATGCCTCGCATAGATGATATTCTCTCTAATGGTTGTTGAAAATATAACTGGTTCCTGTTGAACCAGACCCATGTGCCCCCGCAACCATCTCAAATTGAAAAGCTTCAAATCCCGGCCATCCAACAAAATTTGGCCAGCAACAGGGTCATAAAATCTCTCGATTAAAGATATTATTGTGCTTTTACCAGATCCTGACACCCCCACCACTGCCACTGTTTGTCCCCCACTCACTTTAAGACTGAAATTGCTGAGAACCATCACCTCAGGTCGGGTTGGATAGCAGAAATCAACATTTTTAAGCTCGATGCTCCCATAAATATTAGGCGGTTTTAGGCCAGTGTTGTCATCTGGATCGATACTTGGTACACGGTCTATGATCTCAAATACTGAGGTAAGTGACTTCTGCCGTTTTAGTATATAAGGAGCAAGGCCAAATGGCTCCACCAGAGCAAAGGTTGCAAAAGAGAAAACGATATACTCTTTAAGTGCTGTGGCTATCGTTAGATAACCTTTGTCCACAGAAAAAGCAGTATACCAAAGAAGAAGAGAGTTGCAGGCAAAAAGAAGGAACTGTGAGAAGCCAAAAGCAAACCCGATTGCCATTCCATGAATGAAACTCTGTTTTAGTATTCTACTAAGCTGCAATCTGTAAAGCTCCATTATCTTGTTACCAGCACAAAATGCAACAACAGTATAAATGTTTCTAACTGCATCTTCAAGAACCAACGAGGCTTTCCTGTGCATCTCTTGAATTCCTCTGGAAAATCCAGCAAGCCACATTTTCTGAAAGTAAAGAAAATACTTAACAGATCTGATGAAATGAACAAAACATATCCACTGATGACATTCTGTATGCAAGGCTTGTAAGTAGTATAAAAGTGGTAAAGATTATGTCGGAAAATCACACATAATTAGCATGCTGACAGTAAAAGATTCATGCAAGTTGTACAAGCAAATCTACTTTTAAAGCAACAAAAGTAATAAGAGCATTCAAGAAAATGAATCAACAATTGCATGCCACCACAGCGCAACTTCTTTTGGGTAAAACAAAAATAGCACAGACTGAAGGTGCACTTCTAAAGATTATGTCGGAAAATCACACATAATTAGCATGCTGACAGTAAAAGATTCATGCAAGTTGTACAAGCAAATCTACTTTTAAAGCAACAAAAGTAATAAGAGCATTCAAGAAAATGAATCAACAATTGCATGCCACCACAGCGCAACTTCTTTTGGGTAAAACAAAAATAGCACAGACTGAAGGTGCACTTCTAAAGATTATGTCGGAAAATCACACATAATTAGCATGCTGACAGTAAAAGATTCATGCAAGTTGTACAAGCAAATCTACTTTTAAAGCAACAAAAGTAATAAGAGCATTCAAGAAAATGAATCAACAATTGCATGCCACCACAGCGCAACTTCTTTTGGGTAAAACAAAAATAGCACAGACTGAAGGTGCACTTCTATTTATATCATTCTTCCCAGAATTCACTATTGAAAGGAAAAGTTGCCGGTTAAAGAAAGAAAGAAATATAATGCAATACAAAATCTCAAGTTTCTTTCACAATTAAAATAGTGGATCTATAATGAGAAAAATAAAAGTTTCACACATAATAACCATGTTTTCAATGGAATTTCTTTCAAAATGCTATGACGGGAGGGCTGATGAACAATACTGATTTGCACAGCTCAATAGCAACATAGTTACTTGCATCAATAGTTACAGGCACTGAAAGGTGCTAGTACTGCAGATCGATGTATTTCAGTTAAAAGAATCAACATGGAAATTAGAAAGCCTTCCATAAATGTAGTACTTGGCACGGGTATTGTGCCTAAATCATTTTTGTGGCTCACAATCTTGGCTATCATCTGCATAGGAGGACTACGTCAAAGGCAGATTAATTACTAACATGAGTTGCTCAAAAAATATTCCCTATAAAATCAACAATAAACCAATGATTCTGACAGATGAAAAAACTAGCTACCATCACTTTGACCAGAAATCAAACTCCTGCGATTTGTAGACTAAGACATCAAATAAATCACAATTAGAATTATCAAGAAAAATATAATGGAGAACAGATATAACTACAATAAAATTTCACCACAGATGCCAGTTCCAACTAACATGTATATCTCGCTTGACAACAATGGCAAAAACAAGTCATATTAACAAACTCCAGTTATCTACAAATTATCTGGAAATAGACTTCTAAGAATATCACTGATCATTAAGACACTAAAAGCGATAATTCTCCGAAGATAGCAGACTCCCTGATATGTGTCTAACCTTCCAATTATGAAGACATCATTCAAAGCATTTATATAAGAGACCAAATAGCTGAGAACAGTAAGCTTGCAAACTACAGATCAAAGCCCTATCTCTAGGAGAGAACTTCATTTTGCATAAACCAATTGATAAAATCTCAAAGTAAATTACAGAATCATGTTGATATAGAATATTAAGCTGACCTGTGCAACAGCAGAAACTGTTAGGATGGGTAGAGTTGCAAGTGCAACTAGTGCCACCCGCCATTCTAGCAGCATACCTATAAGAATGGCAACAACAACTGCAGAAGTGTCCTGTATGAATATGGAAAGCCGGTTGCTGAATGCAGCACGAACAAATGTTGCATCATTAGCCAAACGCATGGACAATGTATCAGCACTATTCTCTTCTTCATCAAACCATCCAACTTCATTCCGCAACATTGCTACATATGAAAAGAGTTTGTCAAAAGAATAGATATGAATATAACAATAAAATGTTATTCTATAGAAAACCAATTACCTGAGAACATCATCCTCCTAACTCGCTCGGTCATTTTCTCCCCCATTATACCAAAATAGAAGTGCTGCAAAAAGTTTGCAACCACTGTGATGATACCCATACATGCAATGATCAAGCACCACTTGTTCACTTCATTATGGATATCACGGACATCTATTCTGTAATATGCTGCCACTATAAGTGCAATAGTGTAAGCAAGGAGAGGATTAAATGATCCAAAAATTGCGGCACCAGTGCTTCCTAGAAGAGCGTAAAGCCACTCAGCAAAACTGAGTTCAGTAAGCCTCCAGAAGGATGGAGGTTTGTGGCGCTGAAGGTCCTTCATCTCCTCTTTAGTGTACACATGATCAAACTGATTAAGGGGACGGCTGAAAGTCTTAGAATGAGAACGCTCATTTTTAGGATCAGATGTGAGTAATGGAGAAATAGGAGATTCTGGGTCTGAAGTATTTGAAGATTGTCGGTTTATGGAATGGACATCTATTTTAGGAAGCTCGGGCAACATCATCTCAAAACTGTCCTGTCTTTTGATAGTTGGAGCTCTTTCAGATGGTATCAAGGACATTCCATTTTCCACCATAAGCTCTGAGGGTGGGCTTTGACTCTTTGGTGACTCGTGCGAGTTATAACTGGCATCCGGCTGCCTAATTGCATGAAAACCATGTGCTCTCTGAAGAGAAGGTGATTTTGACATTTTAGGAGAAGATGGTTCCTGTAGACTTTGACTTCCTGATGAATCCTTCTCAATTTGAAAACTTGAGGGATCTTTATAGTTCCTGATGGGCATCCTGTAACATTTTAACAATAATCACTAATCCTGGTGGATTCTAAAAAGAATTATCTAAAAACAAAAAGTTATAAGAAAACTCAAATTGGGCAATATACTTGAATATGGTCACATGCACGTAGAGACAAATGCCAAAGAACTACAAAGTCAAGAACTATTGCTACAAAAAACCAAAGGGTAATGATTTTCAGCAGCCATTAAAAGGTGCATAATTTATGCCATGCTAAGTCTAAACTAGAACTTTTTGCCAAATTGTATACAAATAATTCTGTAGAAGATTTGTCAGAAATGTTTCAGCACAAAAGTACCTCTTAGGAAGCTTTGCTGCCTCCTCGCATCTCAAAAGTTCTGCATACAAGCCATCAAGATTCAGCAATTCATCATGGGTACCCATTTCCACAAGTTGACCCTCCTCCATTACTGCAATATAATCAGCATTGCGGATAAGACTAAGGCGTCTAGCTATTATTATAGTGGACCTTCCCAGCATAAGAATATCCAATGCCTCTTGAACAGCCCTTTCTGCCTCAAAATCTAGTCCACCGGTGACCTCGTCTAGTAAAAGAATAGAAGGGTTTGAAAGCACAGCACGAGCAATTGATATCTTTATTTTCTGTTCTTCAGTCAATGCCAAACCAGCCCTACCAACCTATATTGCATTCAATTCAAAAATTACAAAAAATAAAAAAGACAACAAAGATGTCTCTTGTTCAAGTTGAAAACATTTGCAAGACCAACCAACCTGTGTTTCATATCCCATTTCAAGTGAACTAATGAATGTATGTGCATGAGCTGTTTTAGCAGCTTCTTCAATCTGATCAGATGTAGCAGATCGTCCGTAGGCTATATTATCCCTGATGCTTAAACTTAACAAAGCTGGCTCCTGGGTGACTAGTCCTATTTGGCTTCTCAACCATTCCAGCTTTAGATGTTTTATATTCTCTCCATCCAATAGAACTTCCCCTGAACCAAAAGACAAGGGTACAATTCAACTTGTTAATGCATATAAAAAACTGCACATCAGTGCAAACAGAAAAAAACACATAGTCAAACAAGACAACATAATTAAAAAAGACATACCTAACGTGGGATCATAGAAACGCTCCATGAGAGGAATTATACTGCTTTTCCCGGAACCATTCCTACCAACAAGGGCCACAGTTTTTCTAGCAGGTACAGTTAGGTAGAAACCACTTAGTATGGGGATTTCTGGCCGAGAAAGATAACTGAAATATACATTCCTGAACTCAATATTTCCTTGCACTGAATCTAGGGTGTTGCCATCCTGATTAACAGTAGAATTTGAACGGCTTATCATCTCATAAAGTCTGTAAGCAGCAATTCTCCCTTGCTCAAATGAATAGAAGTTCGTAGCTGCTTGATTTAGTCCACTATAGGTGACAAAAGACTTATATAAGACAATGATAACATGGATAGAGAACAAAGTAAGATTCATGAACATATCAGACACTTACAGGCCACTTAAAATTACAGCAAATAAAGCTGTCACAATTTCACCACCATTGGCTTTTCCATGTGAAATCAGAAACCTTCCAACCCAAAGTTGTAAAGCACAAGAACATATAGCAAGTCCATATGTGAATCCAAGACCGAGACCTTGCACAAGACTAATCAATATCCCATAGCGTAGCGTAGCTTGAAGTGAGGTTGCATAGGAGTACTTTGCAAGAGTTTCATTTGTAAAGGCATACAATGTCCTAATATATGAGATTGCCTGCATAAACGAAAAATAAAAAAAATGTAAACAAAAAAGCAAATGGCTACAATATACTGATTCTGATTTTGATGATTTATCATTCATCATTTGAGCAAATTCAGTAGACTTGTTAATCTGGCTACAAGAGAAAAAGCATCTCAAGGACGAAAACAATATGGGTAATATACACATATCAAACTAATCTTACAAATCTATAAGTAGATAATCTTTTATTTAAACATGTAGGCAACTGGATCTGATGACACTCGGATTAAAGTTTTGCAGGATCATTTACTCTTTCGTCAAGTCCAACCAAGACCCTGATTCTTTTAGGTGTTGGGCTAGGATCAGGCAAAGCAAGTTCCAAACGGACATGACTTCACCAATCGACCCCAGCTGATTTATAGTGCTCTACAAAAACCAATTTCATGACGCATTTTAGCTTATCTAGATGAGTCCGCCAATAAGTCCTACTCGTGATACTGAATTTAATCTTAATCCCACAAAACTTGCTTTTATTATCTAGCTATGCCTGTAAAAGAGGTCACATGCACGAAAAGAAAAAAACTAGCAAATCCGAAATAGCTGGGATCAAGTTTATAAGGGAGAAAAAAAAAAAGAAGAAGCAAACTGCAGCAAGTGAAAACCTGTTCTGCGATGCTTGCTGCTTCAGCATATGCATCCTGAATATTTTCAGCAAGTCTATGAAGAAAAATATTTGATATTCCTCCTGCTGCAACAATGAAAGGACCAGTTGCTAGTGTTAGAAGTGCTATCTGCCAACAGTTGATCAAACCAATGATAAGACCACCAAAGAACGTTGCCATGTTATGAATATAGTTCCCAACCTGTGACACAATTGCAAAGATGCACCACCATCAAAGAACAATCTTACAATGTTGAATCTAAAATTACAAATTAGAATTCAGAATTCTTTTCTTTTGCCAAAAAAGAACTGTTAGATTGGATGAGCAGAATTACAAAAGCATCCATTACCGTACTTTTTCACTTAAAGCAGATTGGATGAGCAGCACATCACTCAACACTTGACTAACTATATCTCCATTGTTTCCATAGGTATCAAAAAAGCTCATGTCCTGGTTCAGCAGGACTTGGACATACTTTGACCTTATGACTGCAGTCTGCCTCTCTCCAGTGAGAATCCAGCATGAGACCTCTGGTAACTCATTCATTCAGTATGCATGGAGAACATATAGGCAACAGGAATATTTAGTAGAAAAGCTTTAACCCATACCTATCCAACCGGCAACAAATACTCCAACAGCTATATAAATAATGTATAGGGCATGCTGCAGATAAAGAACAAAATATTACAATTTAGCAAAGAACCAAAATTTTTGTAATAACTTTTATCAAAACAAACGAAAAAGCGATTGCTCTTCATAGATTATCTTCTATGTGGTTATGGATCCATCAGCCTTGTGCTTATAACTGAGCAGTCATGAATTGAAGTGTGCTTCTGTATATGTTTAGTGCATTGCTGGTAATTATTATAACTTGAATGTTTGTGTTTCCAAGAGTGCCTTTACTGGTTGAGGTGTTCATTGCATGACAGAGGAGAGGAGAAACTCAAAAACTATTGATTAATACTCCACATTTTGGCAACTTGTTTCTAATTCTATGTGCTTAGACTACTTGGAACTGGTTTTATATGATGCTCTTCAATCTCTTGAAGGATTCAGTTTCCAAAAGAGCAAGTGGTGAAGTTTACTTTGCGCTGACTACCCTATTTGTGTTTCCATCATGTTTCAAACACAATTGTCCCCGGAAAGTGGTTCTAAGCTATGTGCATGGGCTAATGATGTCAAAAAGGCATCAACATACCAAGATAGCCTCCCTTGAGTTACTCCACAATGGAATACCAAAGGTAACTTCTAGGTCAGGCGTTCGACTTGTCTATATTGTTATATGTGGTTTCATGTTCCCTTGAGTTACTCCACAATGGAATACCAAAGGTAACTTATAGGTCGAGTATTCAGCTTGTCTATATCGTTATATGTGGTTTTATGTGTGTACAAATGTAATTGCGGTGTAGACATCCTAAGGCTGCTGTACCATCTAGCTGGTGTACAAGAATGATATATCCTGAGCATAGAAAGCAAGAAGTGCGGCCAAGCTTCAAGTTTGTGTTAGCGACCAAGGAACTCATCAGTTCGAAGATGTCAAAATAAATCAAAGTTCCCTAAGCACTAATTACTTTCTTAACATACTAATTGCTAGAATAGGATAAATTCAGCAAAATAGGTGAAAGCATAAATTAAAGATTAAGGATGTCTACGTCAACTTAAAAAATACATAATGCTTCAAATGATTGACTGATGATTACCCAAATTGAGGATACTGCAGCAAATCTACTCGACCTAGCTAAGCTTTTATCCTCCAACTACTGAAATTTCTTTCGGGCAAGCAAATGACAGCAAATTCCAACCTCATATTTCCTCAATCGAACTATGTCCCTCTAACCTATAGCACTTTCAACCCCAACAGATTAACAAGTTCATTTAGGCATAACCTTCTTCACTCTTTCAAAACAATCCATTATAGCACAACAGCCTCACCATAGGCACCGAAATGCAGGAACAAATAGTAAGTTATAACAAAAGGGGTTCAAAGTAGCAGAGGAAAAAATAAATGTACTAGAATCGAACTCACATCCTTGAATTTTCTAAACAGCAGATCCCCATTAGCGTGCATCTCGGAGTTGTCGCTCTGCGAGTTGAGCAAGTTGATGGCCCTCCCAAAGAAATGCAAGTAGATCACCAGGGCCATCCCGTGGGCGGCTGCAGCTACGGCCCCAACAGCCATCAGTGCCCAATCGACCCCATCAGCGCAGGCAAAGAGCCTCGAGAAGGGCACGGTGGCCGGCGGCGGCTCGATCTCCTCCACCTCATCCACCGCCCCATCGTCCTCCACCGGCACCGTATCAGCTCCGTTGTCCATGTACGGCGACGGCGACTCCGGCGGCTCCGACACCTCCGAGACCGGCGTCAGCGGCTGCACATGGGGCGGCGACCACCCGAACAACCCCCTCGAGACCATCATCCTCGCCCCCGATCCCTTCTCCCTCTTCTTCTTCCCCCGAAAACCTTAAACCCTAGCGACGCATCCAAAACCTAGAAATCCACCGGATCTAGGGTTTCGCCTCGCCTCCCCTCTTCCCCTCCCTCTCTCTGCCCCTCTCCGGTCCTCCTCGAGCTCCTCGTCTTCCACAGCGGTGGCTGGCCAAGCCGTCCTCCTCCTGGCGAACGCTTAACAACAATAATAATAAAAATAACAACAACAATAATGGCTATCGGAGGTTATTAAAATGGATCGAACCGAGTCGGGGCGGAGGTGGGGGTGACCGGGCCAACGATTCCACGACTCGGTCAAACGAGGTGGGCGGAAAGAGGAAAGGGAAGGAAGGCGTGTGTAACAAACGATAGCTCGCGAGGGAGACGTCTCGAAGACGGGAGAAGGGAGAAGGGGGGTGGACTCGGCCGCCTCGACTCAGCGCAGGGATTCGATTCCTCGACTCGGGGATAAAAGCTAAAAGAGAGGAGGGGGAAGGGAACGCATCATTGCGGTGTGTGGCTTTTAGCTTTTCGACGGGTGTGCCCATTATTTTCTTCGCTGTCTTTTTCCCTCTTTTTAATCCTGGGCGTGAAACAGAGACGGGGTTGGTGCAGCGATCCGACGGCCGAGATCGACCGCCGCGACCGTGCCCATCAATGCGGGCCGCACCGGTGGCATTTATAGCCGTTACAACGCTTTTGCCATGACACGGTCGCGTCCCGTAACACGCGGCGTTACCGTCTTTTCGAGTAACATATAACCCTCGTAGAATGCCAACATAATTTAATGCGATGGTACTTCGATGGATGCAAGCAGTTCACTTAATTGGTGGTGTTAGTTGAATCGACACATGTAAGAATAACGTGTGTATGATGAGTTACGGTTGATTATAACGGCACCGAGAAACCGGTCCACCCGAGGCGTTTCGAGATCGTGGCAGAGGCCGTGGGACCCGCCAGGGTACGGACGACACGAGCAGCGCAGACAGGCGCTCCTCGGCTGACGTGGAGGGCTTCCGAGCCTCACGGGGCCCGACTGGGTAGGCTGCTGGGTTGGGTGGCTTGCGTCCCTGCAGGTTCGCAGGCGATGACGCGTCGAATCCGTCCTTCTACGTTGACCCGGCATACAGCGGTGGGCCACCGTGGCAGGGGTGGCGTTCCGGAGAACAGAAGCGCGGCGGGTGCGCTACCGGTGAGCGTACCGCACGCATATTGGCCCTTCTATAGAGCTGGGAACGGTCCGAGTTCCGAGCTCGGCGACGCAACGGACAGCGGCGTCGGACAAAACGGAGACTGCGGCAGTTCTTTTGTTCTTATAATTTTAAAAATTATATTAGAATATTTATATTTATGAAAATAAAATATTTAATCTTATTTCGATATTACCGATGAAAATATCTGAGATAAATATAATTAAATATTTTTATTTTCGTAAATATAAAAATTATAATATAACTTTTAAAAGTATAAAAATCGACATACTAAAGATAACTTATGAGTTAACTTTGCATGAAAAAGGAAACTGATAATGGTTGAGGTAACCACGACAACAGCAATAAATTAGTAATAATCATAAGGGGAAGTGGAAGAAGTTCTTTTCAGGCATTTCAACAGTCAAAAATGGTGGTCAAAGAGTGCATCTTGGACTAAGTTGACCAATAAGATCTTGACACACATCGGGAAGAATAAACTCCGGTCAAGTCACTAAAAGGAAATCTAGTGTGGTCAAGACAAATCTGCCAGAGACCAAGCTAATGGAATGCTTGACTTGAAATAAGCCAGCCATGATGAGTCCAATAAAGTTTCCTTCACTTGATAAGACAGCATAAATACAGTAAGTTTCCTTTCTTTTAAGTTCTGAGTGGTCAAACCTATCTCACATGGAATACATAATGAAGCAACCGTTGACTGTTGGAATTTGTGGAAATTACAACAACATAGATACCAAACGATCAAGCTGATGCATAAATTACAACAACGGAGATACCGATTGATCAAGCTGATGGTGTGTTGTATGGTACACTCTTAACTTGGCATTCATGACAGGTCATTTTCCGTCACTTAGGATACGCTTTTGGAAGTCGGTCACCATTAGGGGTAGCCCTTGTCGCAATTTAATCTTCGGCTCCCAGTTCAGCAGTTCTTTTGCCTTGGATATATCAGGTTTTCTCATGTGAGGATCATCTGCAGTATTGGGCTTGAATTCTATGGTTGCAGAAGGATCAACAACCTCTTTCACAATCTGCAAAGATGTTGGAATTCCTGTTACTACAACATGAAGATGGGTGGAACGGATTAGTGGAATTTTATGTCTTTAAGTTTTGTGATGATACCTCAGCTAGCTCCAGCATGGTGAATTCCCCTGGATTACCCAAGTTGAAAGGTCCAATGTGCTCACTCTGCATTAGTGCTATTAACCCATCAACCTAGCAAGTTCATATGTCGAGATTGTTAAAAAGAGTTTATGTTAGTAACTCTGCCAGCACGAATCTAATGCGTGAGAATAAATGATCTGAGAAAAGGATCGTTCTTCTTCGTGATATCTCAATCAAATTCTGACTTAGGAAACTGCAAGTGAGAACAGGAAGAAAGTGCGGTATGGTACAAAAAAAAGGTGCAGAAGTTTGTAGGCCGAGCAAACATTGATAGGCAAAGACCTCCTAAATTCCCAAACGTCAAGACTATTACCTCCTATTCATATTCTGTCATGATCTTTTTCAACCTTTATTTCTTGCCATTTTTATAATAATCAAGAAGTGTATTTTGTAGAAGCCCTAATAGAGATCTATATCAGTGCTTGATTAAAATAATATCAAAATTTTCTTCCCTTTTCCTCCTTTTGGAATCCTTCTTATAACGAGCAAGAACAATAGAGAACACCAGCAAAAACAAAAACAACGAGAAGCCATATTTTTCATCAAACAATGACTCTTTGAAAAGATATAAGCATCTGTCAGCAAATGAAGTCATAGTAGGCTAATTTTAGAGCATGCACATTGTGGAAACTAATAAAGAAATGCCAGGCACCTACCTAAAGAAAGCATCAAGAAAGTTATTGTAAACTAATGTCGCTGGTTCTGCAGCATCTTATGTTTGAATTGGACACCTAAATATTAGGAGTGTTTATAGGGCCAGTACCTCATGATGAAGTAACTTCTACATATAGACATGCAACAACACACCGTAGGATAAGTCTAAGAATATGACTATCGTTTGCCCTATAATTGTGATAGCTGAACAGTTGTAAAAAGTAAAATTTTACATGTACTGTAAACTCCAGCTGACCATGTCTGCTGGGCATTTGTCTTATGAACTAAGCCAGTATACATAAATGATCCTATGCTAATAATAAATTAAGTTGTTATCCATATCTACATAATCTTATGATGTTGTGGACTTGCAGTATATAGTGAACACATTTCAGGTATACAAATACCATAATAGTGCTTCGCGTGCAATCAACCCAAAGTAAAATTGATAATAATGGCAAATTTAAGCCAATGGTGAAACTCTCATGTCGACATATTTAAACTCTGGGAGAAAAGGCTTGACAAGAATCTTTAAGGAGAATGATAGCCATCAAACACAACAACTATGGAGAAGAGTCCTAAGCCATTAAAAATCTCACTCTTGGTGTCACTTCCACATGGTGGGAATTCCTATTTGTTCAACTCAATATAAATGAACCCCTTCCCTGAATAAACTTAATATATTTACCATGAGAACCATAGATGGAATATATCTGGATGGTTCCTAAGTTGGAATTCTCAGATAGCAAGCTCCATGTTGATCTCAGGTTACCAGGATCTTAACAATTATCCGTGACTTCAGAAACTTAAATATCTCAAGGATGAGAAGCATTTCAAATCCGGCATTCATGCCAACCATCAAAATTTCAGGGAGAAAAGGTCAGACTAATAAAAAAATAGGTTTATATCAAAAGAGATAGGGAATTAAGGCAACAATTCGTAAAACCACAAGAGGAATCACGTAGATCAAATCTACATTTGAACACAAAAAGTACTATAGCATGATTCCATACCAAGTCTGAAACAAATTGAAAACTTCGAGTTTGCTTTCCATCGCCATAAACCGTCATAGGTTCCTTACGAAGTGCCTGCAAAGTTTAATTCCTATGATCATAACATCCTTATACTCATACTTCATGGCAACTGATCATGAATGTACATGACAAAAGAAAAGATATTGCACATGAAGGAAGAGATACCTGTGCAACAAAGTTGCTGACAACCCGGCCATCATCTAGGCACATGCGAGGTCCATATGTGTTAAATATTCGTGCAATACGGACCTGAAAATGCATCCCACATATCAATTTCATAAACAAGTTTTCTACTTGGAGAAATCTGGCAACTATTGAGCTACCGAGAAAAGTATCTGCATGAGGGCAATATATGACTTTCAAATATTAAGCCAGATTGTTCCCAAGCATTTTCTCAAGGATGAGAAAGATAATAAGTGCAATAAAATAGTATGGAACCATTAAATTCTTTATCCCGGCAAAGTTTTTTCTTGGGTTGGTTCAGTCTAAAGATACACTAACGACACGGTAAATGAAATCTCTTGTTTCTTTTATGAGCCAGTATGCAGCTATCGGTGCTGACACAGTGACACTATCTTGGCAGAAGACAATCTAATGATCACAATCCTTAGCAAGGAATCCCTTGTTTTTACTTTTCAAGTCGCAAGTGTTTTCCAGGCCCAAGTCACACCAAGCCAAGCCTTGGCTGGTCAAATTTTTTTCTTCATTTGCATTTTAGCATGGCACATGCCAACAGTGCATACAGTGTTTGTTAACCCATGATTAGAAAGGGTGCATTTACCAAGTGTCTCCGTCAGGCTTGAATCTATTTGCATGTAATAAATCAAGGTGAACTAGGATCATTAGGCTCGAGTCTATGGTATCAAGTGCACTGCATCATTCAAATTTTACAATGAACAACATTGCTTTAATCACTTTCATTTGCTCATGATATTTTAATTTATGTTTTCAAATTATGAACTTTTCTTCTTTCCCAAGACATATGATGCAAAATGCAGTTGGGAGAAGATTTTCTGTTGGTACAAATATCCAAAACTTTGATCAAATTAAACTATAAAAATACACAACAGCAAAAATATTATGGAATTATACACCTCATTAATGATGAGAAATATTATATATAAAGCCCTAAATCAAGAAGTCTTACATGTATATGCACCCAAATGAACACAAATTTTGTTTCATGTTTAAGAAGGAAAAAGACATCTAAACTTAATGCTGATATATTGCCTGGTTAAATGATTTCAAGATCTACTTCAACTAGATCATGTTTAATTAGTGAAAAACATGTGCCAAAATTATTGGTATCATTATGCAAGTGTGTTAGCGTAAGACATCAGAAACCTAACAAACATGAAGTTGAATCACTATGGGTTCTTTAGTGGCACCACATATTTAGCCATTGTCACATTTGTGCACCACTACTTCACCATGCAACTAACAATTCAAAGGGAAAAAGATTTTATTTCGAGTGTAACTGCATAAAGTCACCTCAACTTCAGCACCACGATGGTAGTCCATGGTCAAAGTTTCTGCTGTTCTCTTTCCTTCATCATAACAACTCCTAACACCTGAGGATAAACATTAACATTAAGATGTGTTTAGGTATTCGAGGGTATATTAACATACACACATACAAACAAAATGGAAATGCTTAACACTCTTTCTGATGTGTGCAATAATAGAACGAGTGTGTCAGTAGGGTTCATAGTTTTCTTCAAAGAAGCATGAATGAGATCGAAAAGAAGTTTGCCCACCTATAGGATTGACATGGCCCCAATAGGTCTCCTTCTGTGGGTGCTCAAGTGGGTCACCATACACCTCACTGGTACTTGTCAATAGGAATCGAGCTCCAATTCTCTTTGCTAAACCCAACATGTTTAGTGTTCCCATCACATTTGTCTTGTACTCAAATGTTAAGAATTTGAATCAGTTCTATCAGAATAAAACATTATCTTTGCTGCTACATCAAGAAGCCTATCATTTGCAATACCAAAAGAATCCAATCAAACATTCAGCAATACAAAGGGATAACAAATTGCTGAGAAGTTGCATAAGATTAGCAAGATGTGTCATTCCTATCTTTGCAGTGCACAAAAACAAAAATCAACAACAAACACTTGAATTAGTAGATTATCACACAAGAACTTACAAAAGATACAGTAACAAGCTATAAATTCATGCACATCAACTGAAAAAGAAAATTGCACTTTGAGGCTAAATCATCTATGGAAATAGTTTCTTTTCCAAAGCAATTACTACGACATAATTTAGAGCAGAAACGAATTTTTCTTCCAAATCCATCTCAGGTCAAAGGCATCAATTCCTCAAATCAAAGTATGAATCCTGAATAAAATGTACAAAATGGAAACCATCAGCAAACTCAGAAGGATATAATGGTCTTGATTGGGTTATACTTGTAGTGCACTGGCGACGCCGGGCAAGCGAGATGGTAGATCTCATCCACCTCCAACAAGATCGGCTCGACGACATCGTGGCGGATCAGCTCGAAGCTGGGGTTTCCAAAGTGATGCACCACGTTTTCCTTCCTCCCGGTGAAGAAGTTATCGATCACGATCACGTTATCCCCCCTGGCAAGCAGCTTGTCCACCAGATGGCTCCCGACGAATCCGGCGCCTCCGGTCACAACGATCCGCTTCGCCGGCTTCTTCAGCCCCACAGGCACCCTCCGCCCACCGCCACCTACGGCAACGCTGCCGCCGGAGGAGGAGGGGGAGGAGAAAGAGGGGTGGCGTACGCCGGGGAGGAACCCTTCGTGCAAGAAGCGATCGGAGGTGTGGAGAAGGGGAAAGGAGGAGTGGTAGGGATGAAGCAGGAAGAAGGTGGAAGCGATGACGGCGCCGGCGATGACGAATACGAGGCGCTGCTCGCGGAGGAGGTACCAGGCTGCGGCGCGGAGGAAGGACGTGGGGGCGGAAGCGGAGGCGGCAGACCGGGAGGGGGGCTTGGCAGGCTTGGCGGCGTGGGTGGGGATCTGGTGGCTGGTCTGCTTGTGGAGCTGCTTCATCGCGGGATCGGACGGCTGAAGCGCTCCGCAGGCGGAGAATTATGCCTCCAGTCCACCGGGTACGGTGAGAGCGAGGCCGACCCAGCTGAAGTGTTGAGGTGAAGAAGAGGGGGAGAGGACCATGACGGGTGACCCGACGCAGCACGTGCATTGTGCGTGCGGATGTCATGGATAAGCCCGTGTTCCTCATAATAATCTTGATGGTAATTAAAATAACATCAACAGCAAGAATAATTGACTGTTCGGCCGTTGCTGACATGGCGCTGACGTATGTACCAGAAGAGAGTGAATGGGCCCAAGATCCAAATATTGAAGCTGAAGATAACAAAAGAACTGCAGAGAAGTACGAACAACATTCTCTCCCCTATAGAAACAAAAACTAGATAAAAATTATTGATTGTCACGTTGCACATGCGACGATTTACAGTTGTAGGATAGGATTTTTTTCTGAGCTTTCAATAATATTTATTACTTTGAATAATGTTTATTGTGTATGTTTAGTCCATTTGTTTATTGAGTCGATTTAATTCAGTTAGAGTCAAGTAAAAGTTTATCTAATATTTATTTATTATTAGAGTTCAAGTCTTGATGGATTCTGGGTGGAACTCTATAAATAGGGATGTAACTGCTTCTTTTTAGTAATCTATGAAAAATACTATTCTGTCTTTAGACAACCCTAGGAGGTCGATCCCCTCGAAGTAATCAAGGAGGGTCGATCCCCTCGAAGTGATCAAGGAGGGCCGGTCGATCCCCTCGAAGCGATCAAGGAGGTCGATCCCCTCGAAGCGATTAAGGAGGTCGATCCCCTCGAAGTGATCATTATCATCCCATTTCTCCCCTTTCTTCGACGATAAGACTTTAGGGTCTTATCATTTGGTATCAGAGCCTACGATAAGACTTGAGGTCTTATCATTTGGTATCAGAGCAACGATCCTTGGCGAAACCCGCTGCAACCTTGCTTCCCTTCTTCCGCACCACCACTACAAGGCAACTCTTTCTTCACCGTTGTCGCTGTTTCCCCGGCCAGCGACCTTCGACCACCGCTCAACCTTCTTGCTGCCTCATCTCGCACCAAAAAAAAAAAAAAAAAAAAAAACGAAGGAAAAAGAAAAGAAGAAACACGAGAGGAAGAAGAAGCCGCAGCCACCCCTGCGTCCCCTGCTTCCGGCCAGCCCACCCGCCGCTGTTGCTCTCCGGCCAGCGCCCACCATCGCCCCGCTTCCCGGCCGTCGACCACCACCGCCGCTGTTCCCCGGCCAGGAGACGACGCTGCCAGCGTCCATCCCAGCCCTACTGCCGTCGCCCGCCTCCCTTTGCGTCGCACCGCAGCCGCTCGACTCTTCTCCTCGGCGATCGTTGGTGACGCTGCTCCCAGTCGCGCCACCACCGCTGCCTCTCTACGGCAACCCTAGCCGTGTCCCCCCCTTGGGTCGCAGCCGCAGCCCCTCGTTGCAACGGTTGCAGAAACAGAGTTCCTCTGTTGCCGCAGCCCCTCGTTGATCGCAGCCACGCCTCCACCAGCCGCGCCGCCTCCAGCACTCCTCTTCCCTCCAGCGCCGTTGCCGACCAGCCGACCCATCACCGCTGCGGGCCACCGTGCGACGACCGTCGCACGCCTTCCAGCAGCCGATCCTCCTTGCTCTGCATCCGTAGTGCCAGAAACAGGGCAACTCACTGGTTGCCCTTGTTCCCAACCGTGACACCGCCGACTCCTCCTTCTCCACCGCTACCGCTGCTTCTCGACCGCACGATCACCGCCACGCTGCCGTTTCCAGCATCGCCAGCGGCTCCGGCTGTGGTGCGATAGAAACAGAGCACCCCGTTTCCCATCTCCAGCATCGCAACTTCTCGGCCAGTGACGATGCTCGCTGCCTTTTTCTCCACCGCCAACGCTGCGCTCCGGCCAGTGACCACCGGTGCTTCCAGCCACCGCAGCCTTCTCCTCAACCGCTCGTGATCCTTCCGGCCAACTCCTTCGGTGGTGCGACAAAAACAGAACCACCACGCAGCAACAAAAACAGTGGCACCCTCTACTGCCGTAGCTGTCGATTGTAACCACCGTCGTCGCTCCCGGCCAACGACCAACCCCTCGTTCTGCAGCAGTCGCCCTCCAACAGCGAACGCAGCAACAACAGCAAGTACGTTGCCTTGCCTCAACCCCAGCAGCGCACGCAACATCGATTCCTCTTCTCAACCTCGGTCGCATCAACGCTGCCTCCCCCTTGCTTAGCATATTCTGCCACAACCACAGGTTGCCATCACCGCAGCCTCAACCCCGTTGCTCGGCGATCGCCCCTTGGGTCGCAACAGCTACAGTCACATCAACGCAATCGCCTTCCAACCCCGGTGCTCTCACCACACGCAACGATAGAAACAGGGTAGCTACTCTTCCTCCAACGCAGCGACTGCAGCACTGTCATTGGCGTCCACCTCCTCGGCAACTTCGCATCGACAGTATTGATGCCCTTGACCGACACCAAAAACAGGAGTTGAGATTACAGATTTGCAGTCATACGCAATGGCCACCGATAACTCAGTGAAAGCACAAATGGAAGCATTGGAAATTAGAATTGAGAACCGGTTATAAGAAGTACTTAATGATTTTAAAAAGGACTTACTGGGGAGCCTTATGACACAAATTACTCACACATGAAGATGAAATTTTCGAGATGGAAAGATGGAGATCCGACCAATTGGATCTCTAAGGCAGAAAATGTTTTCCGTTTTCACAGAACCTCAGAAGAATCCAAGGTAGAAGTGGCCTCAATCCAACTCGAGGGAGATGCACTCCAGTGGTACGATTGGTATGAAACTTTTCACGGAGTTCCTTCGTGGGAGCAGTTCAAAAGAGGGCTTCTTGTTCGCTTTGGCCCATCCGAATATAAGAATATTGATTGCCAGCTCGCCAAAATTCATCAAACTTTTACAGTGTTAGAATATCAGAGTAGGTTTGAAAGATTATCAAATCAAGCTAGAGATTGGTCGAACCGACAACTTCTGGATACATTTATTGAATGACTTATTCCAGAGATCCGGTGTGAAGTTAAGGCTCGTCAACCCCGTACTATGATAGTTGCGATCTCATTTACAAATCTACATGAGAAAAAAATTAGCAAGGAAAGATCAGCAAGGGGTTTGTATTATGATGAAAAATGGAGTATGGAGCACCGATGTAAACAAGGGCAATTTTTGATGATTGAACCAATTGGAGAGGAACCGAAAGCTAAGAATGTGGACTCCGATCATGAAGGTATAAATTCTAATGAAGATGTTGGACCTACCATATATACAAGACATGCATTAACCGACTACTCTAACCCGCAAACTATGGAAGTTGGCGAAACTCTGGAACATCAGCCTGTTATAGTTTTGATTGATACCGATAGCACTAATAATTTTATGGACAGTGAGATTGTTGACCGATTGGCCCACCACATTGAAGACTATGACAGATTCGAAGTAAAGATCGTTGATGGACGGATTTTCACTTGTGATAGCAAAGGTTTAAAGATAAAATTGATTATACAGGGCCAGAAGTTTCATGCAACGATTGCTACATTGAAAGACCGACTTGTTACTTACACTATTAAAAAGTGGAGATCATACTTACTTGATCAACGAGTTATGATGCGTTACAGATAACCTATGACTGAAGTGCTAAAAGACAAGCTCCCCGAGATTGATGCTGCTCAACCTTGAGGACAAGGCTGATTTGAAGAGGGAGGAACTGTTAGGACCATTTTTCTGAGCTTTTGAATAATGTTTATTGAGTCTGTTTAATCCATTTATTTATTAAGTCGATTTGGTTCAGTTAGAGTCAAGTAGAGATTTATCTAATATTTATTTATTATTAGAGTTCAAGTCCTGATGGACTCTGGGTGAAACTCTATAAATAGAGATGTAACTGCTTCTTTTCAGTAATCTATGAAAAATACTATTATGTCTTTGGACAACCCTAGGAGACCGATCCCCTCGAAGTGATCATTATCATCTCATTTCTCCCCTTTCTTCGACGATAAGACTTTAGGATCTTATCATTTGGTATCAGAGCCTACGTTAAGACTTTAGGGTCTTATCACACTTCCCCTCGTAATAACATTAACATCATAAGTATTACCAATGAAATGGATCTGTGTAATCCAGCATGACAAAAAAATGTTTCTTAAAAATCGAGAATCTCCAAATCCAATATAAGTTCATTGCCAGGTGGGTTTCTGAACAGATCCCGGTTGCCTAATTCTCAAACTGAATGAGGGACCAGAACAACCTTTACCTTCCGAGGTGACGCAAAATTGTCGAAATGCATCTCCAAATCTGTTAGCATCTACTCATCCTTGTGTTTTGCGGATGCAGATCGTCTCCTGGCACCTGAAGAACTTGTGCAGCGCCCTACAAACTTGAGAACCTCGTCGATGAGGATCACCGGAAGTGCAACCGCGAACACCAGGAGCCATTCGTTGAAACTGAGAGGCACTATTCCAAACACTTGGGCCAGGAACGGGACATATAGTATCAAGAAGTGCAATCCAAATGAGACTGACATGGCCAAGAGAAGCCACGGGTTAACCCAGGGAGGCATGCTCAGGAGGCTCCCATCTTCCGATAATGCATTAAGGGAATTGAACATTTCAATGGCCACCAAGACGGAGAGCGAGAGGGTCATTGCCTTCACCTTACCAGTCTGGAAATAGTCGCAGGGATTAGTGTCAAAGGTGAAGCGACGTGAACCAGCAGTGAATGGAGTGACCTTGAAGCCATCCCATGAGGAGCATTCTCCCCAGTTAGAAAGCTGAGCATAGGTTACAAGAGTATGGCCATCACCACTCAAGTCAATGCCCATAAAGGAACCATGAGTGTACCATATGATGAAGATACCTACAGTGGCAATCCCCACATATAGCCCGATCACCTATACAAGGAATTATAAGAGTCAGCTGCCATGAATGAAGCAGGCACCGTATTTATGAGCATATAAATTTTCGGTAGAAGGTGCAACTAGTAATGCATGCAACAACACCTCAGCTCCTATTCATGTCTCTAATTTCCATTAAATGACTCCTAGTCAGTCAATTGGAAGATAAAAGTTATGAAAGTACAATCTATAGGCAAAACTGAAGTCTATGGTGGATTGGCTGCAAAAACATTATTATCCGAAAGCTTTATCCCCTCTCCCAAAGTTCAAGATTTTCTAAATCTCCACCCCCTTACTTTAGTGGCCATCTTCACATATAGGTTGGACAACACTAATATTGATAAGAAATATGGGTGTATAAATAACCATAGTTTATGGTATGTAACAGAAGCAGGAGATTAAAATCAAGCCATCGTCAAGCAAGGTAGAAACTGAATCAAAGTCAAGTCAAAGCAGGAGGCAGAGGTTCATCCTCAGAGGAAATCAGAATTAGGATCTGGCTTAGGCATCAAATAACAGCAAAATCCATGATGTATTGATAGAGTCCATTCATGTTCATTGCAAACTCATTAATAATATAAATCACAATAAAAAAGAATGACTCACCATATAACGAAATAAAATCCATGCAGTAATTAGTGAATCATCACTTCTTCGAGGTGGTTTCTTCATAATATCTTTATCAGGTGGGTTGAATCCAAGAGCAGTTGCAGGAGGGCCATCAGTAACAAGATTGACCCACAAAAGTTGAACTGGTATCAGCCCCTCAGGAATGCCTAAAGCTGCTGTTAGAAAAATGGAAGCAACTTCACCAATATTTGAGGAGATCATGTATCTGCAATTAGTAAAGAGACGTGTACATAAGATCATCAAAGAAATTTTGCAAGGTACATAAAACATCAAGACCTATGATCAAAAAGATATAATTATACATCTGATAAATAGCCTCAGATAGATGGCTTGAATGAGTGAACAGAAGGAAAGAGTTAAGACCTTATAAACGCTTTCATATTGTTGTAAATTGATCTTCCTTCACCAACAGCTGCCACTATCGTGCTGAAATTGTCATCTGCTAACACCATATCTGAGGCTTCCTTAGCAACCTGGAAGAAGAAATACTCAAGGATACTAAAAGACAGCTGATGCAGGGAACTAATATGGCAGACGGGCCCTTGCCTTATAACTCATTAAACAACACTCACCATCACCAAAATCATAAGACCGTACAAGTATTCAGATGGCTAACAGCATAGAGAAAAAGGAAGAAGTATAACCATCCAGCAGTAGTCATCAAGCATCTCAGATCAGGATCATGTATTTCAGTCAGCAGAAACACAAACAATTATTTTTAAGCGGATAAAGCAAATAGAAGTCTATGGGACTTCAATTATTTTCTTATGGCTTAATGAACTTCAATTGCTCTAAACTAATTAAAATTTAGTTTTTTAATAGCTTCATGCAATTGTTCAATTTTAAATTCATGTTATCATAAAATTGCATCAAACATTATTTTCAGTAACCAGAAGGAAAAATAATTAGTTTTTCTTTCCATTGATTTCCCTTTTCATTATTTTCTTTATTTTTTTAACAATGTTGTAAGCAAAGTAGTAAAAAAAATCCAGATTTGCTGAAATGTCAAGATTATTAAAACATTTCAATCTGGCCACCGGCTATGGCTGAAACTTCAAATTGTGTTCCTTACAAACTTAGGTCATGCCTAAAGGAGAAGGAATGCTACTAAAAGAAATAGTCCAAACCCTACACATCATGGAACCAAATACTGGTTGAAGTGGTACATACTGCCCAGTAATTACCTTTCTTAAGAAGAACTGGTACTGGACTATATAGATCAAAACCGATCAGTATTGAATTGTTTTTTAATTATTTTTCTGTTGATATCAAGCAGTACAGATCAGTAGATCATCTGGTATAGCAATGATTAGTTACCTAAAATGTTATTGCACTGAGATTTAAATACTTTGGCCAGAACAATTGGGAATGTGCAAATGAAGCCTGCACTACAAGCTTTTGCTAGAAAGTCAAGGCCATCAATTAAGGTGCTATGCCAAACCGAGGTTTGAAATCCCTACACAGGTCACTCGGCTATAACAGACAAGAAGCTTAAGTGTGACATATGACCTTCCACTAACTAAAAAACATAAGTTATTTCTTTAGAAACATATATTTGAAATCTTTAATGACATTTATAGAACAGTTCACCCCAAAAGATTCATATTGATTTCTGTAAACAAAGTATCCCAGTTCCCTTCTCGATAAGAACTGAAAATTGTTCCACCATAAAAGAAATTACAAATTATGCCTGAGCAAAGAAATAAGCTAAAGGCTGTGAAATATTTAGGAAGAGCCACTGAGAATAAATAAGAGTGATTCTATTTCACTTTTCCTAGATTTAGTTCAAAAGTAATTAGGCACAGAAGACAAAAGCCTGCGAGTAAGCATTTCAAGACCTTCTTAAGGCATCTTATTTCACTTTTGTAAAATACTTGCTACCTTCTAGCAATTAAGTAGATTATTTCTCATTAGTCACCTTGGGAGGCCTTTCTCCATGAATTGGAATAACCCTAATTAGGAAGGTCAATGCTAACAAATCATAGAAACAGATATTAAGGAAAGATATAGCTTAACGAACACTATGTTGCTAATCATTGTTGATATGATGATTTCACCATATCTCATGGGAAAATTCTTACTCGTATACCACAATACACAATTACAAAGAACAAAACGAATAAAAGAACAAATAAGAAGCAGGATAGAACAGACCTCTGTCCCAGCAATGCCCATCGCTATACCAATATCTGCCATTTTCAGAGCAGGAGCATCATTTACTCCATCCCCTGTCATTGCAACAACCTCGCCATCTTCCTTCAACAATCTCACAATTTCTTGTTTATGCCCTGGTTCTGCTCTAGAGAACAGAAGAGCACCGTTTTGCCTCAGAATTGCCTTCTTATCATTGGATGACATAAACTCTTTGCCTGTGAGGCTCTTCAAATGTATATCTTCATCAGGTGAAAATACGCCTATATCGCGACAAATTGCTTCTGCTGTTTCCTTGTTATCTCCTGTTATGACCATTACACGGATGCCAGCTGCTCTACAATCTTCAATTGCTCTGTAAACCTCTTTTCGTGGAGGATCCTAGAATGATTCCAAAAATCAGAATACAGACAAAGGCTGGAGAGCACATAAAGGAAAAGACTCAGTGACTGACTCATTCAAACAAGATATCTCACCCTCAGCCCTACTAATCCAACAAATATGAGACCAGTCTCAATGGATGCGTAATTTGATGGATCAAGAAGAAGTTTATGAGCTGGATGGTCTCCTCCATCATATGCTGAAAATTCGGCTAGATCATCCTTATAGGCAAATCCCAAACAGCGCAATGCATTTGTTGACATTTCACGCAGAGCATTCATAATCAGATTTTTTGAATTGTCATCTAACAACACTACAGAACCATCAAGCAGCTGAATGTAGGTACTTCTTTCCAACAAATTCTCCACCGCACCCTGCCACAATGTAACTTTGATTATTTATTATAGTAAAGATTTTCCAGCCAGATGATACTGCAGAGAAGTTCAAATGATAAAGTATCGTATGAGCTTCCAAATACTTAATAGCTGCAAAGCATGCAGAATAATTAATATGTCTAGGAGAAACAAAGTAGGAACGAATTATACATCCACAACAGACTAAGAAATAGAAAGAGATAACAGTGTAAAAGAGAAAGAAAAATCCCTTTTAACATACACCAAAAATAGAACCTCATCAGCAGATAAAACCAACATCAAGTGTTTTCACAGTCCGTATATCATGGATATTCTCCTAGGACAATGGATGCATAAGCTATATGGGCCATTGTGACTTCATACTATACTAGCACAATATAGATATGCCAGATGCCAGGAGCTTAAAAGCAGTACATTATCTATATATTTGGTACCAAATTTTCTCAATGAATAAGATGCACCAACATGCTCAACATGGATGCCAAGAAACACAAATGGTTATTTGTCCATCAGTTACATTCAGAGAATGATTCCAAATAATCTTTATCTAGATGGATAGAAAACGAGAAATACCTTCACAAGTAAAGAATTGGTTCCTGATTTTGATTTCACAATAACTCCCATTGATTTTCGAGTGCGATTGAACTCGAGAGTTGCAACCCTCTGGGCAATTCCATTCCACCATTTACAGCACCCTCCAATTATAAAAAGATGTCAATTAATAAATAGACTGCCATGCATGCATGCAAAAAAATCTGAACTACATCATTGAATTATAAACTGCACTTAAGGCTTCAAACATACTTAATATTTCAGCCGAGTCCAATGAAGAAGGATCATATCCTCCAGGAAGTCCCATTTTCTCAACCAAAACCTGATCGATATATATTCACCATTCATCAACAAAGATAGGTCAAGTAAATATCAAATCAAAAAAACCAAATTACATGCATACCTCTCAAGTCACATCTGAATACATACGACTCAAATAGAGATACACACAGCTTATCTACTAACTAATAGTTTCGTAGCAAGAGCAAAATAGAACAGATAATTATTTTATAGTATGTTGTCTAGTATAACTGCTGAAAATTACTCATGCTATGATACTCTAAACTTACCTCTGTCATTAATTACTTAATTAAAAAGGTGCATAGTGTATTTCACCTAGGCAAGGACTCAACTTCTCATTTTTAAATTAAAAATCCTAAGCACTTCAAAACAAGCCTTGTGATGTCAATGAACGAAAGAACGTATTAGGGCAGTCATCAGGAACAAAAAAAACCCAAGAACCAAATAGGCTAGGCTAAGTTTGAAAGAAGCGACTTTCCAATACCGGTAAGTCTAGAATCCCTGTAGATAGAGATCCGCTTCCTTAGTAACTAAGCTAAGGCCGAATCAGGGCTGGAAAAGAAAGAAAGAAGATCCTTCTTTGTATTTCGCCTAGAGCAGAATTCCACTTCCTAATCTAACCTTCTATCGGCCGGGTGAAACCAAGGGGAATGCCACTCTCTTTTGCTAGTGCTAGACGGAATCACACTAAGACTGCAGTGGTGGGGGGGCTCAGGATAACATAACCCCAAAGAGAGGAGAGGAGAATAGATTCACTTAAACAGATATATCTAAACTTATGAAACAGATATAGATGAACTTAAACAGATACCTTCTTACTGTGACTTAAAAAAGCTTAAATGTCTATAGTTGACTTTTGACTTTCAACATACCGTAAAAAGGGTAGATATCCCTTCAAGTTGGCACTCCCCCCTCTTCCTTCAATTCTATTAAGTCACAAGCGAATAAACAATACAGTTAACGAAAGTGCTTTCTCATATTATATGATAAAGAAAGTCGATTGCCAGTCGTAATTCTGATCATAATCTTTTTGATTCATTGGAAGCACTAAGGTAAGCTCCTAAGGCTAAGCCCATATCATATAATTGCACTCTTAAGTAAAGCCCTTTTATTTAGAAGAAGTTTCTAGCGAGCTGTGGGCCATATCTTTGCTGTTGTGCCAGCTGAGGGAATAGGTGACCCGCCTTACCTTGTGAGTTCGGATTGGTGCAGTCCCTTTTCCAGAATTGGATTTCCGCTCCTCCCAAAAGTGTAAGTATGTAAGTATTTTGACACGTATCAATAGTGCGAGTTCCTTTACCGTCGGTTTGAGTTGGCAGTTCCACTTTCATTCTTTCTCGCTGAGAGTGTACTTCATCGAGTTGGAGGCTTTACTACGTGAAGTAAGCGCTTCCTTCGATTGTTAGATCTTTACATGCAGTCTCTTGCCAGGCAGGGGAATGGGAATCCTTCTTTTGCCATCCCAACTGGGCTTTCTTTGTTTTGAGTTTGGAGGTGATTGGCAAGCGAATAGCAGTAGGATAGTTTGGAAGGGAATTGTTTGATGTTAGCTCGCTAGGAACGGAAACGGAAACGGAACCTAGAGAAGAAGAGGCAGAGTTCCGTTCTGGTCTTTATCTCCTTTCTCCTTGCACCCAAGTCTTCCTTTCGAACCTTAAGATCCACTTGTTGGGGAACGAATAGAAGTCAGTGGGGGCCTATCGCCCTATATTCTAGCTAGATCCCCCTATTTACAGTCGAAAGGAATCCATGAAACTTGGCTACAAAAACTTTACATTATTTTTAAGAAGAACTAGATAATTGATATTGAGTTAAAAATTACTAATAGGAATGAACTTTGGCAGGAAGCGACCATATGTATTCTTACCTTCAAAGCTGCCTCTGTCGGCATACCACTGGTAACAAAATGATGTCCTGACTGAGTGATACTTGCATCGTTACAGACAGCTGCAATCTTAGCAATCATTTGAAGATTCACATCCATGCTAGTGGCTGGCCAATCATAGATCTTCCCATCATGAGGATCGTATGTGGTACCATCCACTTTGTAGCTTCTAAGTGTATCTGTCCAGCGCCCCATTGCAACAAGCCTTACAGCAGACATCTGGTTTGTGGTCAATGTCCCAGTCTTATCAGAGCATATCACAGTTGTGCAACCCAAAGTCTCAACACTTGGAAGCTTCCTGACCAGGGCATTCTTTTGTGCCATCTTCCGTGTACCCAGTGCCAAGCAAGTAGTGATCACCGCAGGCAGCCCTTCTGGGATTGCTGCAACAGCCAAGGCCACAGCAATCTCAAAGTAATAAGTGCACTTTTCAAAAGAGAACTTGAAATTGCTTGGCCAGCCATTGACATACTCCCAGGTAAAGAAGTACTTCACATTGATAAGCCAAACCAAAGCACAAATTACTCCAATTATAGCCGTAAGGACCTCTCCAAATTCATTCAGCTTCTTTTTCAATGGTGTATCATCCTCGTTCTGTGAAGCTTCATGGATCTGCGAATGAATCTTACCAATTTCAGTGTTCATGCCCGTCTGTGTGACCAAGCAGACACAGCTGCCATTCACAACAGTGGTACCGGCAAAAACCATGCATTCCTTCCCTTGGATATCTATGTCTTCATGCTCAACATGGTGGTTGGTTTTATTCACAGCAGCATTCTCTCCGGTAAGAGATGCTTGCTCTACTCTCACAGTGGAGCTAATCAGGTATAAAACCCTCATATCTGCCGGGACCTTATCTCCAACCTTGAGCTCCACAATGTCACCCGGCAAAAGATCCTTAGCAGGCAGATTCGGAATCAAATTCCCATCCCTTCTAACGGCAGCATGCTCAGACTGGATTTCTTTCAGGGCCTCAAGTGCCTTCTCGGCATTGTTCTCTTGCCAAACGCCAACGATCGCATTCACTATCAGAATAAGGAAGATCACCAACGGCTCAACAAAGGCAGTGATCCCCATCTCGCCACCTTCATCCCCATCGTACCAAGCGAGCACAAAGGAGACGACGGCAGCCACAAGGAGGATCCGGACCAGCGTGTCGTTGAACTGCTCGAGAACCAACTGCCAGATCGACGGCCCAGAGTGCTTCTCGAGTTCGTTCAACCCATAAATCTCCCGTCGCTTCAGCACCTCATCGGATCGGAGCCCGTACTCTGCCGAAACCTTGAACTCAGCCTCGCACTCCTGGACGGTCCTTGCCCAGGCCGGAAAACTCGTGGTCGGGGGATCCAATCCACCCTTCTTCCGCTCATCCTGCCCTCCTTTCCCCATCCCCACCACGTTCCGACCAGAAATCCCTAAACTAGAAACCAATCTTTTCTACAGATCCCTCGAACCCACGCTTCCGGTAATCAACCGACCGATCTAAAATCCCAAATCCAGAAACCCTAGCAACAATCTCCCCGCCAGAAGGAAGAAAGAAATCCCTAATCTTTCACCGACATGAGGCCCAGTTACCGATCAAGCAATCCCAGTCATGAAGAACAAATCGAAAATGGGAGGGAAATCAAAACGGGCTTGCGATCCGAAGCAGACGTCTTGGGTCGGAGTTCTTCGCTCCCGTAGCGCTGTCTCACTACGACGGGAACAGCGATCCCTCAAAGCAAGCGATCGGCCCTCGGGAAAAGCAACGGCTTGGCGAGGCGAGATAGGCCCTTGGGACCCACACCGTTCTTATAACGCCATTACAGCATTAATTCCCGACTGACGTGCGACCACTTACCGAACCCTTTGTTTCCCTCACCCGCTCGCGATTGGGTCAATGGCGCGGGCGGCGTGGGACCCACTCGTGTATTTTGTGGGTGAGAAAGTTCAAAGGCTGGAACTTTCGGGAAACTTCCGAGGGCCACCGTGGCCCGACGCGATCAGAAAATGTTAGGTGACGTGTCGTCTCGTGATCGGATCCACGTGGCATGTAGTTTATAACCGAAGTAGGTGATGTGTGTCGTATGCACATAAAGGCTTTCATTTTTAATTGTTTGAAAGTCGGCAGACTTATAATACAAATAGAGTGAGTGTCAGAGGATGATGAGATCCAATTGATGGTTTAGAGGAAGACGATTCCTTGTTAGATTTGTCATTTATGACTTATGTATGAGGAGGGCATCACTCCCACTTATGATGTCTTATTTGGGTGTTTTTTGTTTTTATTGAGGGGAACATTTGGTTAATATATACACTTTATGTGAGAGAATCAATTATATTTATGAGAGAAGTGAAAGCATAAAGATTGTATTTGATTTATATATTTTTTATTCAAATATATTTGATCCAAACCTAAACCTAATATCTCATGTCATAAATCTAGTTAGTTTTATCTTATTTATGTGACATTGTAGTACTCAATAATAAAATCTAAAAACAATTCAAATTAGATCTTCTTTTTGTCACGAAGTATGGTGTAGCACCATCCTATTATTGAGGAGCTTCATCCAATCTTACACTATGTAAGATTTTAGGATACTAAGATGATTGACGTTTTATGTTGTTTATCGCAGTTGCATTGTAAGAAGCGATCTAAAAAGAAATATTTTTAATTAGTTAGAGCGACAAACAATTATATTCATGAATGAAAGATAACACTATATTCTAACTGAAATATTCAAAAATATTTATGTATTAGTGGAATTGTTGTTTAAGGAATCCGTGAAACAGATTATTAGAATCTAACTCATGAATTAAATTTCTCTGTATAAAGAGGCATTACACTGTATAAATTGATCGTATATGAATCTTTCTTAATGTTGATGTACATGTATCTATCTCCACATGCATGCTTGTGTACATAATTGTTAACTAGATTAAAATTAATCCGTATGTTAATGTACATGTAATTGTTAATTAGTATAATGCATGCTTGAATGCATAATTGTGGATAATATGTTTCTATTAGATTTATGAATGAAAATTGATGTGAAGATTCAAGTGATTGTTAAGTAGCATTCGTGGAACAGTAAGAGTGGATACACCTCTAGAAAATAGTCTCACATCGCTGAGACCAAATAATAATCTCATCCGAATAGACTCGTTAGCTCGAATGTTTCATGAAACTGTGTCCTGATATTAAGTCTTAAGTTTAGTAGATAAATAGAAAGATTTATTCGGTGATATGAATGATTAGGATTTTTATCATGACTTTGATTTTAATGTGACTTTATTTTAATGCTCGTGCTAATGTATACATGCATTCATGTATTCATAATTATCAATCGATTGATTTCCAATAATAAGTTTAAATATCTTTATATGTATGTATATATGTATGTATGATTCTATACTAATTGATTTCCAACCATATAAGAATACTTTGAATCGACTAAGGGTAAATTATGGAAAGATATATTTTTTTTCCATGAAGAAAGATGAAAGAAAAATATAATTTTAATAAAACCATAAAGAAGATATGATTCTTTTTTAATCCATAAGTAAGATATGATACATTCATTCATTTGGTCAAAGCCAAATTATACAAGTCATGGGAAATATATAACATGATTCTTGCCATATATATTATGATGAGGACTAAATGGTTACTATGATTTTGTCATTGCATGTATGAAAAAATGAGTGTAACACACTAATGGAAATACATCACATTATTCGCTCCTATATGTAAGAATTAATGTCCAATTATAAAAAGATACAATAGAAAATATAATATGATATTATGAGTGATGATGGATTGATGAAGTTTAGAGGTGTAGCATTTGTAGATAATATCCTATCAGAGAAGACAATCACACATTTTTAGGGCATATCTATGTAAGTCATTTTTTATTATATTTTTTTATTATCTAGAAAATAGAGGATTGTATGCATTGATATATATCGGTTAGTATATTATTGTGTGGTTGATAAGTCTTAAGTTTGAATATATATATATATATATATATATATATATATATATATATATATATATATATATATATATATATAGTACTCTTTTTTATACAATATTTATGAAAACATTTATATATTATTATTTTTTGAAATCTATGTGTACAGTTATTTCATTTTAATTCACCTAATTCCTTCAACTTTTTTGTCATACAAAAAGATTTCTTATTTTTGACTCATGTTGAATGACATTCTATGTTAAATCTCTCTCTCTCTCTCTCTCTCTCTCTTTCTCTCTCTCTCACTTCATTACCAAATCCACATCAATTAAGCTTGTGTCATAGAAATAACACAATTATTGAGTATAAGTAAAAAAATTTAAGTCGGTAACACTCGTCATACTTGAGAAGAGGATGATTATTTCAAGAAAATATAAATAAAAAAACTGATTAATATGAAAAATAAATCAAATAATAAATCTTTACATATACTTTTTGTCTATGCGATGTAACATAATTTTACGTAAATCCGAAGCCTAATTCGATTTAGGCTTAAGAGTCCAACATATTCGTAGATTTCATGGAAAGAAATTAAAATGATATTTTATCATGAGACCTATATTCCCTTAACGGGCTTCAACTTTGACTCGACATCCAACGTCAGCCTCCCATAAAATTGTGGGGGCCCACGCGAGGCCATGGCCTCCCTATGTTATGTTTAATACCTCAATTAGTACACATACCACCAATCATGTTTGTGGACATAAAACACATAAGAGAGATGATATTAAGTGGGCATGGACTCTATCAACTTACTTTAATAGAAAGATTTGTGCATTTTGTATAAGCATGCATAAAAAATAATAATTACTGCATTTATCGATCGTATAATAATGACCTATGTTATTGTCATAGTGTATTATTGCACAAGTGATATGTATGTCTCGGTTTGATTTAAGTTCACATGTGAATGTGATATAATAATTCTTTTAAAAATATATAATAATAAATAATAATAATATGTTGATCATAGATATTTTTATCGATTAATATAGATCCTATTACGATTGCAAACACAAAATTTTACACTTTGCCAATTAACTCCCCTTATTTCAATTAAAAGCATCAACAAAAGTTGATTAGAAGGTGAAGTTAAACTAACTAACAATACTTTAAAAAAAATCTTGATTGAAATCATAAGATTTCTAGATTTTTAATATAATATTTCTCGCAACGTATAAAGTTAATCGAATTGCTTACTTAAAAGAAAACTCCCAAGTATCATTTGGAAAGATAGTTGGTATATTTGAAAAATCAAAATCCTATAATTTTTTGATAAGGCGGGATAGAAAATTCTATTATATATATATATATATATAATTCAGTCAAAGTTTCTACTAAAGTCATGAATGAAAGTTGATCAGTTTCTGTCACGAATTTGTGGGATAAAGATTAAAAGAGAACTATTTGAGGAACTTCAATTCATGTGTAAGAGTCGAAACTAGCAAATTCAATATGAAATATAAGAGGATAATTTATGATGGGATCCAAAGTGTTGTTCGCTTTCTGGCCCCAATTTTGACTCATCTGCCAACGTGATCATGATCTCGCGACTAATTTCGCACCATACATAACCTATGTTTAATCGATATATATATATATATATATATATATATATATATATATATATATATATATATATATATATATATATATATATATATATATATGATCATTTAGGGACTATATATATGGATAGATATTGTAGATCTGTTAGTCTTTACTCCATTACTTATTATGATTTTTAAGGATCGATGCTTGCTACTTATAGACTATGGTATGTTATTAGATCCGACAGAGATATTTCATTGATTATGACATAAAGGTATATAAGCTTGATCTTGATTTATTATTATTTAATTTTAATTTTGATTTTAAATTTTTTTAAGATAATGATAGTTTTATGCTTACAATATATACTTGAATTTTTTTTCGAATATACATGAGAGACATTTGTGTGATAATATGAAGTTGTACGAATCTGAGTTTACACAAAAAATGTCTTGTATACTTTCTATTGTAATATTTATGAAAGAAAATTATAATTGTATTTTAAACCTATTCATTCTATTGGAATATATATTTTTTGCCATTTGTACTCTATGAAGTGTTTCTTTCAAAATAATAGAGAGATTTACCATGTTACCTCAACTTGTTAGGTTTCCTTGCATTGGAATAATTATATTCCTTTATTATTATTATTATTATTATTATTATTATTATTATTATTATTTTCATACAAATACATCGAATGATGTTCTAATTAATTTTTGACGAATCTTACTCTGATTGCATTTCGTGGCTTTGTAATGGGTCGTGTAACATTTTACTCTCTACAATGTAATAATTCCAGACTTATTTTAGGATTTTTTATTTATTAATTAGACTTATTTATTACCACTATTTTTTACTTTTATTTATAATAACACAGACAGTAAATCCGATTTCGGAAGCACACCATCTGGTTAGGATGGTCCGCGTGCCGATAAGTTAATGTTCTAATTGTACCGAATCATATCAGATATATAACAGTCCACTCAGTATGCAGAATTGTACCAAAAAAGATAATTCTATTTCAAAACTTCACATTAACAAAAGGCAATTGGCGAAAACACTTCAATTATGAATATAGACAAAAACTGAGAATGCAGTGTAACGACTACTTGCCAAGATCTCAGGGGTTACAAATGTGATCCCAAGATTTATTTGTTTGTGCCACTGTATGGCATCAGGGCGGTTTTTGCTGTGTATTACTGATCTTTTTTCTCAAGTGTAATTTTCCATAGGTGAATGCTTCTAGTCTTCATCTTTCTTGGGCTTTCGATAAGTCTCTTCGATGTCCTTCGTCTTCAACATCCATGTACTCACAAGCTTCTTTATGTTTGGAACCTCGTAGTTCTGAGCAATGTAAACACCACAGCCGACTCCTAGCAAAAACGAGAAACTGCTCCTAATTATTCCCATTTTTCTTTAATCTGCAATCAAGTAAAATGAAACTTTAGTTCATTCAGGTGTTTCTTACCAAAGTCGTCAGGACTTTTACCACAACATAAAAAATATAACGAACAAATATTATGATATGAGGTTATGAATACACCTATGTACAAACACATAACCAGAATGAAAGTGAAGTTTCTGCATTTCCCTGATGAAACCCATTTTACTCTCTCCATAGGCGATCATGCCTGATCATGCCTGAATTGAGTTCACACACATTAATCAAGAAAGATATCCACGTTCCAACCTTTGTCGTAATGCATATAGTCCAAGCATCAATGGAACGAAATATGACTCGAGTGGTTAGATTAATGGACGGAGGATTTTTGTCTTCATTTGCCCTATAAATCTGAGCTTTTATTTCCAAGCGCCAAACTCCAACCTTCCCTTCTCAAAATGGACTCTTCCAGATTCTACGAGGCTTACTCCCAATTTAAAAAGTCAAGACCAGATAGACAAATTCGGATGCTTTTTTTTAAGCATTATCCAGGAACTCTCCCACAACACAGTAGGGTAATCTGTCCAATTAACATGGTTGACTTGAGGGTGAGGATGAGCATCTCAAACTTTGATTGGTAATATATCCATATTCCTAGGGCAAGCATTGTTGAATATGTTTGCTTCACTCAAAAGTAAAATGATGATATTCATCACCTTAAGATGGTCATATTTGACGGGCTCAACGATTAAAGTAACAAAGCTTCAGAATATGAAGTAGAAATCCAGAAGGAAAGTCCATAAATAGAGAATAGCAAAGATTCACATAGAATGGCATACATCAATGAACGAAAATGATCCATAAGAAAAGTAAATTGTCATCAGTACAGGAAACTAAAGTCTTTGTTTACCTGCAAAACCAATCTCTGCAGTATAAGCTTGGTTTCTTGCACTTTTCTTGATCAAACAATTGAACCATTTAATAATTCAAAAAGGAAATCTACCAAGATATCTGAAAAAACAAGATGAAGGAAGAATCAAGGTTCAATTAGTTCACCATGGGTTCAAGGGTTCAATCAGTTTTGTCATCGAAACTGTATGCAAAATGGAAATAAAGAGAACGAGAGAAAACCTTAGAGCTACTGGGACAGAAAACATGCATCCTCTTGGTAAACAAAACTTCACCAAAAGATGATCTTGACTACATTAAATGATTAAAGGTTCATAATTATATCATCGGGCCAAGCGATTCAGAACTTATAACCCAAAGTTTTAGCTCAATCGATTGATGTTTGCCGTAATTTATACATTTTCACTTTTTTTTTTTTTCAAAGTACCTTAAACCTCACAAACATTTATGTCGAAACCCCTTGAAATTTACACCAAACATGAACTCTAAAAAGCCCTCTTTGAGGGAGATCCCAAAATGCCCTAACCAAGTGCCATGCCGTGATATGAAATCGAAATCGAAATCGAAATCGAAATGCAACATGATGGCAAACAAGGCATCAAATTGATATAAGTCAGCATCAAATTAACAATAAAATCAACATGAAAATTTCATTTTTCTTCATATAGAAACGAAAACACGACTAAAACAACTAATGCCCATCAGAATCTTCAAAGAAGTGGAAAATACCCAAATTTTGTTGCCGGGGAGAGAGGGGGAAAGAGAGGAGAGAGAAGTGCAGTACTGACGGAAGAGTTGTCGGGATTAGCGTTCGGCACCGCGACCGGAGTGGCGGTGGCTGCTTTCGATCGTTGTCGCAATCTCCCGTCAACGGTCGTTGGTATCTCAGTATATGCCACCGCGACGGTAACATATTATCGGATTGAAACGAGCTAAATCCGAATCCGCATCCGATAATATTAAGATTATCGCGCGTAGGTTCAGGATTCAGGATTCGTATCCGATCCAATTAGTTTATCGGATCTTGAACCAAAAGGATCCGCATCCAGATATTTTGGTCGGGTTTACGGGCTGTCAGACTCCATCAAATCTCCAGAAGCAATTAAATAAAACAAAACATATTCCGCTCTCATTTATAACTTTCCAAAAAAAATAGAAAAGAACAATTTATTTTTTAGAGCATTGAACGCTTGTATAAGAGTATTTAAATCAAATAAAATTTAGTTACTGCGAGTAAAGGCTTTCATCACAACAATAAACTTCTTTATTGCAATAAACGATTCAAAAGATCTATTCAAAACCATCAAAAAAAAGCAAAAGGGTCTTTTGGTACCATTGTATCGAGTGGTATCATCAAAACTAATGCACTGTAAGGAAAACTAGTCATCCAAATACTTATCGTATCAAAGATTACTAAATCATCATAAGTTCAAGAATTACTTCAAACACATGCAATAAATATTCATGGCAAATGAGGATGGTGGAATTCAGGGAGTAATCCGGTGTGTCTTTTTGCAGGAATCAAACGTTCGACGATGGTTCCCAGTTGTTCACTCACGTCTTCCGGATCTTTGATGATGTCCTCTGTTGCATGGAGAATTATAGTACAGGTGTGTCACAGATGAAGTAGATAAAGATGATAAGAAGACTTCACGTACGGAAACAAGTTATTCAGATGAAGTGAAAAGGTAAGATTATATATCTGCAAAAGCAGCAGTTCCGCCGATGGCTGCCACTTTTCTTGTGTTCACGTCATACCTGCCCAGCCACCTTATCTGTGGAACGAAGCACGGAATGATACACAAAATTAACATCGGAGAAGGAACACACGCTGCATATCCAAAGAACAAGTAATCCATAAAACGTAAATGAGTTTGCAATTTCTTCAAATCATTTTGGGAAGGCAATTTAATTAAGAGGGGTATTTTGTTCGCAAGATGCCCAAAAAAGAAGGCCTTCATGCATGTAAGACAGGAGAAAAGGAATGGCAGACAAATTCCATACAACAGAGCAGTTATCTTAAAATGGCACAACATATTTCTAGTTACAAACTGCAGGATCAGTAAGATCACAACACATGATGTTACACAAAACAATAGTCAAAATGTATACTCACCAGAGGTTCAAGACTAGGGCTAGTCAGATTTACAGCAAGATTCCTCATTAGTATCAGAATCTGCATGTGAATAGAAAAAATTAGTCCAATGAAGCAATGATAGAAACATTAAATTTAGTATCCAAGCTGACATAAGTTCATTCTTTAGATCCAAGGTATGTGTTTAGTGTTTATATCCATTAATCATCCATACAACTCTACATGATGATCGAGGACTTTTGTTTTCCTCGAGTAAGGCAAGTTAGAAGATATCCATGAAAAAGAATTGACTATACAGATTCTTAACATTTCACAATTCTTTCCTCCAACTAGAATTGAAGGAAGTTCCATGGTCGATAAACATAGTAAATACTGGGCTATATGAAGTTCAAAATATTTTGCTGACTTACAATTTTAGCAGTAACTGGATCGACATCTTGTAACTTTTCAAAGAAATGTTCCGCTCTCCATGTAATGTTCGGATCAAACATACTTCCAATGAAGGTATACACTTGAGCAAAGTCTGGTACAGTAAGTAATAAGCACAATGCAGATATAACTTGAAAATAGTAAACAGTGCTGAGACTTAATGGAATAGAAATTAAAATTAAATGCTGAATAAGGCTTGACAGCGGTCCAACGACTGAATGCATCACCAGCACATAAATGTACAATCACTAGTACAAATTCACATATAAATGTAAACAAATGCAATTTGCTTCACTCAAACCCCATTTTGGGTGAATGATATCATACACTATTTGTACATGCATATCAAAAGAAAAAAACAATTGTACACAACTTCGATCAGATAGTTGAAAGTGATTGTAATTATGACAACAATCTTCAATAACATAATATGGATGGAGTTGGGTGTAAAAGTTGTATACATTTTCCTAGATGTTTTTTTTCTACATAGGTGCTGTCCAAAGAGAAAAATAATTAACCTTTAAAAGATAAAAATTACTACTGAGTACCAAAGATTGCAAATTTTCAGTTCGCTCATAATAATGGGATCTTTGCTGCCCTTGGGAACTTTCCATCCCACTTAGACATACTTAATATCCTCCTAGAAATAAAAAAAAATGACTAATTGTATTAAGAATATGGATATGTCCACAAACAATTTGTACGTGGCCATTTCAAACAGAGGATAAAACCATGCCAAGCGGTCACTGATGAAAGGTTCTATAGAGAAGTACATGTATATAATCTTTTCACTATTGTTGGAGTATAACCAGACCTCCCCTTTCATGCAAAACTATAATAAATGCAAGGCACTAAAAGCCTCTGCTTTTCCAGTTCTTTTGATCATTTCTTTTACAAATATGGTGATCCTTAGGTTATTGAATATGCTAGTGGTGTGTAAATTCAACTATTCATATAAATATACAAAAAACAAACTTAATTTACATAAAGTTACTGCTTCCCAAGTATTTTATGCGTTGCATACTTGAAATTCGTTGAAGTTGGAATCAGATATTAAACGATAAAAAGTGAAGGGTACAGTCTGTGGCAAGTGCGAAAATTACCTGGATGTGGGTTTCTTTGTTTTGTTGCCCGATGAGTTAACAAAGATCCACTTAAATTGCCACTCCAATCAATGTTTTGACTATATATGCTTGTTTTGCCAAATATTCCACTGTCACCTACAATAACCAAATTGACGAAACGAATTATTATAGCAAAAAATGAAAAGGATGTTTCTACAATTATGGACAGTACAGACCTTCAATATCAGGACGGATGGTATAGCAAGCAGGTAGAGATGTTGCTTCACTGGATGTGTAATTTATATCATTTGAGGTATTATCCCAGACAGAGCATGCAGGAAGAATTCGAGAAGATGCATAAAGGCAATCCACAGATACTATCTCTATCAAAAGCAGTCTATTAAATGTCAAAATTCATAGGAAGGTATATCCAACACAAAAAAAAGGAAATATATTGCTTTCTAATCAGAATAAAAACCATTGTTGGGGGTGATTTGCTGGGTTGGATGAGCCATTTTGCGTTTAGGATGAGGAGGTGGCACATGAGCAGCTAACCCAATCTTCTGTACCTTTAGAAAGTACTTCTGAGCATGACTGCGAATCTGACAACAAATACAGGCCCAGGAACAATCAAAACAAGTAAATTAGTTTATTCAAATTGATGCAATCAAAAAATATATATGTAATTTATATATGTGTGTGTATCTATGTATATATACATATATATATATATACATATATATACATACATACATATATATATATACATACATACATATATATATATACATACATACATATATATATATATACATACATATATATATACATACATACATATATATATATACATACATACATATATATATATACATACATACATATATATACATACATACATATATATACATACATACATATATATACATACATACATATATATATATATAACCTTGTTATTTTCATTTCACTCTACTCTTTATTGTTTACCCATTTAATATTTGCTTATGTATATTCTTTTTTATCTAATCAACAAGATCGTGGAAAAAACCAAAACAAACAATTAAAATATTTCATATTTTCCTCTAAAGAAAGTTAGCTAATGACTCGAGAAATTAAGAACGGACCAAGAAAACATAATCAATCAAGGAACAAGATATCAAGAACATTCTAAGAAACTAATAATAGGGTCGTCGAGAAGCGATTAGAGACAAAGAAAGGCAAGAAAAAACATATACATAAAAGTACAAACTGAAGAGAAGATATTGCTATATTGTGTGACAAACTGTGATCATGACATCTATTTATATCCTTATTTAATAAGAATTAGCATTGAGGAGATCTTAATCATCTGACAATAAGATCATATCTATTTATGTCAGTAAATGTACCATTTTATGACAAAAAATGTCATATGTAATTGCTATTAGGAAATGGATAAGAATATTATGTTCTTTAAGATCTCCTAAGCAAAGCTGACGAATAAAAAGAAAGAAACAAAAATGAGCATGTCAGCCTCCTCTATGACAAGCTTACAGCAGAATAACAAATGTTGGTCAAATCTTTTAAATTTATTTTTTCACCAAAGATTAAGTGCTGAAGATGCGATTTGAATTTTATGATAAACTATTAAAATCTTTCGTGGCTAAATTATATATATATATATATATATACACTTGATTTACATTTACAAGCTTTAATACATGATACACCACTACCAGCCATATTAAATCTTATTAGAGAAGTTAGAGGGAAAGAAATAAAACCTAGAGTAACAGATGCCAGAGTTGCAAAACTGAAGATGTACCTGAATAGTTGTCTTGGTACCCACAAATTCTTCAATTTTCTTCCAATCACGACCAAACCTGATTAGCAGCACAATATAAATTTTAGAAGCCATAGTTCTAACCATCAAGGAATGCTCAAAATTCAAACTATGACTTTTCATATCCATAAATCATTATCTATATCAAATTCATAATCTACTCTTTCAAGTTATGAGTGATTATTTTATTTTGCAACTTGACAAAGAAATTACTAACAGGACATACACTACCTCTCTCTCTCTCTCTCTCTCTCTCTCTCTATATATATATATATATATATATATATTATTTTTGTGTAAGATGAGAGATTTTAAGAGGACAATGAACGTTAAGAAAGAGTCAGTTGACAAATATTAGATTTAGCCATCAATTTAATAAGCTGAAGTCGGAATTGATATTTATTATGTTACCTAACAAAATCATTGGTATGAATAATTTAATTCATTGGTTTAGTCACCTAACTCAAACTAACTCTTACTATTTCTTTTCATCTAGAATTCGCATCATATGATCCAATCAAAGGATCATAAAAATTTTATTGCTCAGAGGAGAAGAATAATCGACGAACATGAAACCATGTAAAAAGAGAACGAGAGTAGGAGGATGACGAGTGGACATTACAGCAGGAGAGCATCGAGAAACCTCTCGTGCTCCTCGGCCGTCCACCTGTCCCTCGACTTGGTGATGGTGTAGGGCTTCCGCAGTTTCTTGGTGGTCCGGTCTACGCCCGCCGCGGGGCGGGACGACGACGGGGTCGAGCGGTTCGCGCTCTCCGTCGGGTACGTAAAACATCGGTAGAACCGGAAGCCGAGTAGGAGAGGGAAGCAGAGGTAGGAAAGAAGCCGGAGGCTAAGAATCCGGTGGACCGCCATCGACGCCGTTATCAACCCATCCTCCCCTCAACGGTTCTGCCCCCAACCTCAATACCTCGATTCGGCGCACAGCCTGGGGCATATAACGAGGGGGAGAAGGTGAGGGACGGCGGCTGACAGCGACGGCAATGGGCGGGCGGTCAGAGAAGCCCACGAGCAAGTGCCCGCGAAAGGGAGCGCAAGAGGTCGGGCAAGGGCCGCGGAAGTGGCAGCGGGTGGCGTAGCAGCAACGCACGGGGAATGGGGTTAATTGGGGGAATGGTGGGCCGTCTTTTGTGCGTTTGGGGGGCGGTGGTGGAGAGCGGAGGTTGCGCAGCCTAACACTACTTGCCATCTTTGTGCTTGGGAGAGGCAAAGGAGTGGGTTCCTCTCAGCGTCGCGCACATGGAAGAAGGGAAGGCAGGCGGAAAGGGGGGCGGTGGAGGAACGCCCACTTGGTTTTGGCTTCTTGGAAGAGTTCGGCCGAGGGAGGGAGAGGGAAGCTACGGCATCGAATCAAATCGCCCGTCACGTGATACTCACGTGATTCATTATCAAGCCTAATCGCCCAACTTTTGGGCTGTTATTTCTGATTATATTATTATTTCTTTCATTTAAATATCTTGATTAGTTATGTAATATATTGCACAAGTGATATGTTTCGAGTCTAGGCATCATATATGTCAATTTTTTTATTTTAAAAATATATTTTATTTATTTATAAGAACTTTAAGATTCGTAAATATTAAATCAGGATTTTTTATATTTGGACTTTTAAGGGGTAAGTATGTAATTTAGTATTTACAAAAGGCATTTACATGCAAAAAAAAGAGAAAAAAATCCTTACTAACTATATTAAATTAAAAGGTCGTTTAGACCGTCAAAATCATTGTTGGATGACTGGAAAAGATGTGATGATTGTAATACCAAATTAGCCTATCCATCCAGTGATATTTAGGGACATAAATACCCAATAATAAAAGAACGATTTAAGTTAAAATATTTAATTGATATATGTTATATTATAAAATAAGGTCAATTTCCATGGCATCAATTGCATCGATCGAAGTCGTGATCAACGGATCCAAGTCTCACCACATAATGGGCCAATCCAATACCAATTGGCCGACCACCCGAGCTTCCAAACGATAAACTCTCTGCTGCAACTCGACCGCGGTGTTTAGCGAGACTCCTCAAAGACGACGCTCTACGCCGCGGCCTCTCTTCTCCCGCCCGAACCCTAGTACCTTTTTCTTCACCCTCCCTCCACCTCACTGGATTTCTCTACCACCCGGACGCACCGCGCCCTTCACCTCCATCTCTTCCGAGGCGGTGATCGAGCAGCGGGAGGAGCGGCAGCCAACCGCGTCCGAGGAGGGCGGGTACCGCGACCTCCTCGGAAACGATGTTTAGTCTATATGGTAAGTTATGATAAGAAAGACACTGTTACTCAAATCCTAGAAACCAAGGTTTTTAGTATCATGGCACATCGAGTAAACTGCCCTGTATGTACCGGTCCAACTGGGAATTAGTACAGTGATGTACCATGAAACTAAGTAGACTTCAGTAAAAAATGTGAATGCATGATTAATGCTGTGTACAACGCCCTGTAGGTCGGATGTTGCATTGGAAGAATGCAAACTGCTCACAGATTTGGAAATCTCAAATTTTATTTGTTGAAGCAAGTCAATGCCTTTAGCATTTCAAAGGGTTTTCTTTGATTTGCTCTTTTATGCGCAGGTTGAATTTTGAATATATTTGTTGTGCAGCATAATATTCATTTCCTCCAGGAAATTCTTCAAAATATGAAATTATTTGTTGTGGAGGTCCTCATTTCTCAACACTAGTTGTTCTCCAACCAAAAATGTACAACTAGAAACTTAGTCAAGAAGGATCTATCGAATATGATGGTTAGATTTGTTGATATGTTTTCCATTTTAGCAACAAGGTCTTTATATAACTTTGTCATATCCTTTTTTAAAGTTGCCAACAAATATATTTTTTTTTTCTTGTGTAATCTTGATGAAAAGATGGTAAGGGGATAGAAGGGGAGAAAGCATTTGGGTTTAGCAGTGTTGCTGAGATCCAAAATCTAAGCCCTCAGCTGTAACTCATGGAAGGTGTTATTCAGAAATACTCATCAGACAATGAGGAATCACCAATGTTTTAGTCATTTCCAATTCATAAAGCTTACTTGGGGGATTATATATGGATCATCACCCATATATGTTGTAGTCATTTCCAAGTCATCTTGCCTCCTCTGCTTCAGGTATGCAAGTATTGCCAAAGCTTGGTTGCCTTGGTTTCATCTTTTGAAAGCTGAGTACCTCCTATCCAGACCAAGGCACAAAAGTAGTGTAACCTTGGCTAAGCAAAGGTAGGATCATCACCCATCATTCATCTGTTCTGTTATGACTTTTTGGAATTATATCTGCACTTTTTTTGCACGTTTGTTGTGTACTAAGAATCTATATCAAGGATCCTAATATTCGTTCATGACTCCATAAATCTGTGGATTTTACCTTTTATTTATTGATTTTATGTTGAGAAAACAATTAGGAAACTGATATAGTGTATGCATTGGAATAGTGTTGCTCTCATTCTTTAAAGCTAGGCTTTAAAATACTTGATAGCACTTGTCTTATCATGGCTAGAATGAAGAGTTTGTATAGTTAAATGCTTGAATGAAGGCCACTAAGGTTATGATGTCTCTTTGAATCTTCTTCATGTCCCAACTTGAAGAAGAATCTATATCAAAGATCCTATATATGCACTTTTATTGCACATTTGTTGTGTACTAAGAATCTATATCAAGGATCCTAATGTTCATTCACGTCTCCATAAATATGTGGATTTTATCTTTTATTTATTGATTTTATGTTGTGAAAGCAATTAGGAAACTGATATAGTGTATGCATTGGAATAATTGTGTTGCGCTCATTCTTCAAAGCTAGGCTTTAAAATACTTGATAGCACATGTCTTATCATGGCTAGAATGAAGAGTTTGTATAGTTAAATGCTTGAATGAAGGCTACTAAAGTTATGATGTCTCTTTGAATCTTCTTCATGTCCCAACTTGAAGAAGAATCTATATCAAGGATCCTATATCTGTACTTATTTTGCACATTTGTTGTGTACTAAGAATCTATATCAAGGATCCTAATGTTAGTTCACGTCTCCATAAATCTGTGGATTTTACCGTTTATTTATTGATTTTATGTTGTGAAAGCAATTAGGAAACTGATATAATGTATGCATTGGAATAATTGTATTGCGCTCATTCTTCAAAGCTAGGCTTTAAAATACTTTATAGCACATGTCTTATCATGGCTAGAATGAAGAGTTTGTATAGTTAAATGCTTGAATGAAGGCCACTAAAGTTATGATGTCTCTTTGAATCTTCTTCATGTCCCAACTTGAAGAAGAATCTATATCAAGGATCCTATATCTGTACTTATTTTGCACATTTGTTGTGTACTAAGAATCTATATCAAGGATCCTAATGTTAGTTCACGTCTCCATAAATCTGTGGATTTTACCTTTTATTTATTGATTTTATGTTGTGAAAGCAATTAGGAAACTGATATAATGTATGCATTGGAATAATTGTATTGCGCTCATTCTTCAAAGCTAGGCTTTAAAATACTTTATAGCACTTGTCTTATCATGGCTAGAATGTAGAGTTTGTATAGTTAAATGCTTGAATGAAGGCCACTAAAGTTATGATGTCTCTTTGAATCTTCTTCATGTCCCAACTTGAAGAAGAATCTATATCAAGGATCCTATATCTGTACTTATTTTGCACATTTGTTATGTACTAAGAATCTATATCAAGGATCCTAATGTTAGTTCACGTCTCCATAAATCTGTGGATTTTACCTTTTATTTATTGATTTTATGTTGTGAAAGCAATTAGGAAACTGATATAGTGTATGCATTGGAATAATTGTATTGCGCTCATTCTTCAAAGCTAGGCTTTAAAATACTTTATAGCACTTGTCTTACCATGACTAGAATGAAGAGTTTGTATAGTTAAATGCTTGAATGAAGTCCATTAAGATTATAATATTTCTTTGAATATTCTTCATGTCCCAACTTGAAGTTTTTCTTCTTAAATGTAGGAGTTATTATAACACTGATTTTCTTTACTTGTTTATATTTTCAGAACGCCATTAGCCATGGAGCTCATAAGAATATGAAAGATATTTAAAGATTCATTAAAGATGACAAAGTATACTGTTCATGGAAATGCACTCTGGTACATATTGCACTTGCAACTACCTGATGCTTTATATTCTTCTTTTTTTATTGAAATTATATATATGTATATCAAAGTAAGTGATTTTTTTCAATTTATTCCTGTAAATCTAAGTTGTTTATATATATATATATATATATATATATGATTATTAATTAAATCTTTAAATGACATTAATATCCTTTAAAAACTTTTTATGATCATAAAATTGTTAAGAGTATTTAAGATATATATTTAATTCAAATTAGTTAGTATTGATTACAGTTAATTGCGATTAGTATAGGCGTTTTAGCTGAATGAATTGCGTATTACGAGCAGGTGGGCCCGGCAGCGGTGCATGTGACCCACGAGGGCGTGGGCTCCCCCACGCTTGCGCCGACGAAAGGGGAACCCCACGTGGTCCCACGACCCGCGTCTGCATCGCTTCCGCTGTTCCCCTCTTCCTTTATACTCCGTGCTCCTCTTCCTGCGCAATCGCCGACCAAAATGGCTTTATGATTCACTTACGATTTGGGTTCTTCTGGGCGGTGTCTTTGTCAGATGATGCGTTGCTGAAAGTTATGGGCAACATTCGACGACAGAAAGCCACACCTGTCAGTCCAAAGTTTGAAGGTAACGCCTCCGTTGATGCATCTTAGTCATCTCTGAACACAATCTCACTCATCTCACTTGTTTACCGAGTTCCATTTTGCTTTACTCAAGATGACAAACTGAGATCTTGAGAATTTGTCCATTCTTAGCAGAAGATGAGCGTCAATGGAGCAATCACTTTCTCAGGTCAGCTTGAATTCCTGCAAGGGATGCAACCAAGGGATGATCAAACAATCTTAATGATTGTTTGCTCCTTATGTTAGAATACCATGAACATTGTCGATCAAAACTTCTATTAGCTATATTAATGGCGAACTTGTTACTGTTTCTCCAGGCAACCAATTGTGAGCTCCTGGAAGTCTTTCTACCTTCGCAGAATCTGTTCTTTTCTTGGAGACCTGGATTTACTGAACTCCCCCCTTTACCTGGCAAGTTCCACAAAGGTTAAACAATACATGAACCTGTCCCCTTGTCTCTCTTTTCAAGTCTTCTCACATTCGAACTGCATGATACTCCCCCATTGTCTATTAAAGCTCACCTGCCATTCCCTGAACCCAGCAGCAGAAGTATATCTTATTCTTCCTGAGCTTCAGCAGTCTCTCTTCTCTCCGTTCATCCATTCCTGAACCTCGCTTCCCCCAAAACATCAAGGCCAAGTAAGGGAACAGAGAGAGCTAAGCAATAAAGACTCTACCTTGGAGGAGAAGAGCAGAGAAGGCAGCGAGACGGAGTGTCATCATCGATAATAAAAGAGAGATGATGCGAGGTACCAACACCCTGATAGGGGCTGTGAACTTCGTGACGTTCCTGATATCGATTCCTATCCTGGCTGGCGGCATATGGCTGAGCGCCAAGGCCAACTCCACCGACTGCCTCCGCTTCCTCCAGTGGCCGCTCATCATCATCGGCGTCGCCATCATGGTCATCTCTCTCATGGGCTTCGCCGGAGCTTGCTACCGCCTCGCGTGGCTGCTCCGCCTTTACCTTTTCGCCATGTTCTTCGTCGTCACCGCGCTCCTTGGCTTCGTTGTCTTCGCCTTCGCTGTCACCGACCGTGGACAGGGCCAGGTCGTTATGAACCGCGCCTTCCTCGAGTACCAGCTCTCGGACTACTCCGGCTGGCTCAAGGACCGCGTATCCGACCCCGGGTACTGGGCCAAGATCAGCGCCTGCCTCCGCGAAGGACATGCATGCTCCAAGATGACGAGATACTCCCGAGATCCCACCACAGGGCTGCTGGTACCTGAGTCTCCGGATATGTTTTACCGGAGGAATCTCTCCCCCATCGAGGTCAGTACTTGGATTCGTTGTCATTTATTTGTATCTTTGTTTGCATTTGCGAAAGATCGGAGTTTCTTCAAGGAGGCGATAAAAAAGAGGGCATCTTTGGATTAAGGATCGATTTTTTATGAGCAGACAAGTCAACAGATGCCGTCTTTTGGTGAAACATTTATTTATTTATTTAACGAGCAGAGGATTAGAACAGTAATAATTTTGTTAGTGGGATATCCTAATTACGGATTTAGTGATAATTGATTTTGGAAGATTAGATCTTGGATTTTCTCTTGCTTTTTGAGCAATACTTTTAGTAAAATAGTTTAAATGTTTAGTGTCTTCACCTGCTTTTTGATGTTATTGTTTCTTTTTTCCTCTACAAGCATGTCCAATCAGATTTGGTCTCTATTACCAGTGCAAGCATATGGAGAATGTGGAGAAACAGTACTGGTTTTCTTCTGATTTCGGAAACCTTTTCCTTTCTTGCTTTCCTACTCAACTCTTCCCTTTCTTTATTTTTGCTTATGTGGAAAAGAAAATGAAAAATTCCGACCGTGTTTGCCCATAAGCAACGTATAGATGGAAGATTGGAGTTCTGGCGTGTAAAGGATAAGTAACTAGAATGTCCATAACAAAGGTGTACTTGCTTCTTTTTGGTTTTCCCTTAATGAAATCTTATGCTAATCATCTTTAAGAAGTCCAGGAGTCATATCAAGATCTAAAAATAAAACAGGAAGCTCAGTCCTAATTTGACTGAATCTTAATAAAAGGAAGTAAAAGAATGGTAGCTGAGACAACAAAGCAAGTAGACAGATAGTAATGTTAAAAAGCCTTGTCGAACAAAGTTCCTCAAGGATCACCAGAGCTGCGCCAATTACTGAACCACTTAGAATAAGTCTTCTCTTTATTTTTCTTCTACCTTTTTACTTAGCAAGTGAAAAGGACGGTCACCATAGCTGCATGATTGAATAATGAGGTATTCTTTTTACTTATTTTCAGTGGTGGGATCCTGTATAGGAGGAATTGAAAAAAAAAAAACATAGGTAGCATTGAAGTGGCATCATTCTCATATAGAATCAACGGTGCTTTTTCTTTTTTATAGTGGATGGTCATTCATGTTCTTCAACCCTCCCTGCATCTCCTGCACTATACCACCTTAGTTGAAGACTTTGTTTGTCTGTAATTGTTTATGCCCTGATTACCTTATCTACTATATAGCATGGAGAGAGTTTACTCTGTTTATGCAGTAGAGATTCTCTACCTATGAGGTTGTAGAGGATTTGTACAACCTGAATATGTGGCAATTTCTTATTCAATCCTCACTGTAGTATATCTTACTCCCTAATGATAGCTATCCTTCCCGACGTGATGATATTTGGAGAATACACTTTTTCAACCAATATGACATTCTCATATAATGGATTGCAGAGAATCTCTACAGTCAAGGTTGCAAAGGATTTGCACCTTGGTTTTAAGTGGTAACATAGCTTCTGTAGGTCTAAAAGATATTTTTTACAAACACCAATACATGCATATCTTAGCCATACTTTTTAACTTACATAATATTGAGTATCCTTACTAGTTGGTTGCTTTCTGTCTTTTTCTTTTTACAAAGGGTAAGTGGTGAGCTAAGCTAGTTGACATCTTTAAAATATATCAGACAAGGTTTCAAACCCTCAACTTTTGTAAGTTAGTCTGGTACACCACTATCACCATTAGACCAATGTTTAAGGTATAAAAAATGTATTAGTTGAGGTTTCGAACCCTCAACCTTTGATAAGAAGGTCTGGTACACCATCACCAGATCAATGTTTAATGTGTAAATAGGTTGAATGAGGCTTTGAACCTTCAACCTTTGATAAGTTGGTTTGGTACACGGCCACCACCACCAGACCATTGTTTAAGGTGTTAAGATATATCAAATCAGGTTTCGAACCCTTAACCTTTGGTAGGTTAGTTTGGAACTCCACTACCAGACCAATGTTAAGGTGTAAAAATGTATTTGGTAACACCATCATTAGACTAATGCTTAAGATGTAAAATATATCGAATGAGGTTTTGAACCCTCGACCTTTGGTGAGTTAGTCTAATACACCACCATTAGATCAATGTTCAATATGCAAAATATATCGGATGAGGTTTTAAGCCCTCAACCTCTAGTAAGTTAGTCTAGTTCTACCAGACTAATGTTTAAGGTGTAAAAATATATCGGATGAGATTTTAAACCCTCAATATTTGATAAGTGGGTTTGATACACCACCATTAGATCAATATTAAGATGTAAAATTTATCAAATGAGGTTTTGAGCCCTCGATCATTGGTAAGTTAGTCTGGTGCACCACCACTAAACCAATGTTTAAGTGTATAAATATATCAGCTAAGGTTTCGAACTCTCAACCTTTGATAAGTGAATTTGGTATATCACCACCTCTTTCTACCTAATTTGCTTGTCCCAATTCAAGTATGTTGATCATAAGTTCCAAATAGTTTTATCATAGTTGTGAGATATTTCAGCTGTTAAAATTATACATCAAGTATTTTGTGTGAGATTTGTGTCTAACCTACCTTAATTGTAAACCTAGAGATTGTTTTATTTGCCATACACATTTTTGATGATTTACTTTCTGAGTAAACTGGCTTTTTTAACCAACAACCATTTGCTCAACTTTCTTGTTTCTCAATGATGCAGTCTGGGTGTTGTAAGCCTCCAACATCATGCGGCTATACATACATAAATGAGACATTCTGGGCCGCAGGAGCAGGGATGGTTGTGAATGACATGGACTGCACCAGATGGAGCAATGATCAGCAGTCGCTGTGCTACCAGTGTGACTCGTGTAAGGCAGGGGTTCTTGCAAGCATCAGGCATAGCTGGAGAAAGGTCTCCGTGATTAACATTGTTGTGCTCATAATCCTTGTCATTGTCTATGTGATTGGCTGTGCCGCATTCAGAAATGCAAAAAGGGCAGACAATGATGAGCCCTTTGGAGAGAACAGGATGTCTAAATCTAGGCCTAGCCGGTTCCAGTTTTAGACAGGTATGTAGATCAGTGCTGTTATGTACAATAGAGACATTTTGGATGCTTGAAGGTTTGATTAAACTTTTAAAAAGTTCATATTTGTAGCACAGCGGAAAGGCTTCATCAAATTTCAACTGGCTGCGTTTCCCATGTAGTAATAGTTCAATTTGTCTCAGTTTTCTTTTGTATGCTACACAGTCCTCAGTCAACCGCACTTCAAATGTTGTCTGCAATCTTCAATATTCTGTTGCTTGTGTCAAACTTTGTATACCTGGAAAATGCTTCATTAGTTTGTATGATCTGCATATTTAACTTCACTAAGAAGCCAGTGAAGTTTGCAGGACTTGTTATAGTTTTCTTCTAAACTTGGACATCGAATGTTATCAAATCGCCAAATCCAACATCCATACTAGTTGTGTTAGTATAGAAGATTGCTCGAATTGATCTCATTTGTGAATTTTTTCACGTTTGACGAAATTGTTCTTCTTGTTATTTTGATGCTTAATTCCTGGGCAAATGTGTAACTGATATTGATTAATAGATAATTTGGCTTTGACGTTACTGTATTTTGACATCTTTTTGCTTAAAAATTTTAATTCATCAGTTCATGCCATGAACAATTGCCATTGCATTTGCTCTTTGCTGCTCATATTAGTTGTTTGAGATTCTGCTTCAGTGATAGTGTTCATTTGTCATATGACTCCTAATGTTGGAAATATAAAGCTATGTATGAGACAGGGTGGTGATCAGCAAAAAGCTTAAGCATTTGATTCAAAATTATTAAAATATTATATTTATATTATATAAAATTTGTATATTAATTATATATATACATATATATATACTGCAATATTATATTAAAATAGTTAGGGTCAAAATGCTATTTCAATATTTAAAGGGAAAATCTGTGAAAGAACCCCAACTAATGTTCCATGCTTTAGGGCAAAGAAGCTATAGTATGTGCATATTTACTTTTGTCTATTGTCTATGTCTTAGTGTGCACAAATATGAAGGCTTTCCAATTAAATTGAAGTACAATTGAATATCCAATTGGTGGAAAAAGAATTGGAAATAATTAATTACAGGAAATATAACTCTGTTGAAGGACATATTCTTGCTCATAGTTAATTGGGCATTCTTCATTGCATCAGACTTGGGAGTTTCACCTTCAAATGCTTACTATATACTATCTTCAGATGTACAATTAAGTTTGTAGGAATAATATGGAATTAGGCTCATGCCCATTTGGCTTATTTTGTTGCTGTGAATGACAATGATATTTTAACTGGATAATATCATTGGCAAAAAAAGTTTATTATGCAGCTATTATCTTGATGAGTAGCCAATTCAGATTTTTCTATCTCAAGTTGTCAGCTTGCTAGTAGTAGATCATATAAACTGCAATTTGTTTGAAGATGTGATTGCTTGGAAGTAAAGTACAACTCTCATTGGATCATTACCAAATTCATGAGGAGTGCAAAATTACCAAGAAAGAAAGCTTCATTGACCTGAATCTGGTATGATCCCTTCTTGTCAACTTGAATCCATGAATGAAACTTGTGGGTGTTGAAATTACATCAAACCTGTAGTGATCTTTACCTGTGGTGTAGGTATTATATTGTCACCATTGCAAATAAGTATCATAAAGAAAAATCAAAGCTTCTCCTTCTATTCACCAAGAAGTTATTTTTTGAATTTATTTTAATGACATGTTTGGTTTCAGATAAGGTTGGCCTGCCTTAGCTTCTTGTTCCTAGTCAAAAATTATTCACGCTGGAAGATGGCAAGCTTGCAGGACTTTGCAGCCCACCATTTAGGTAACCTGTTAGCACTGACCCCTTCTTGTCAACTTGTATCCATGAATGAGACTTGTGGTTGTTGAAATTACATCAAACCTATGGTGATCTTTACCTGTAGTGTAGGTATTATATTGTCACCAAGACCGTCTTTTTCATCACCACAGCAAGTAAGAATTGTAAAGAAAAATCAAAGCTTCTACTTACATTGACCAAGAAGTTATTTTTGGGATTTATTTTAATGACATGTTTGGTCTAAGATAAGTTTGGCATGCCTTGGGGTGTTGTTCCTAGTCAAAAATTATTCATATTGGAAGATGGCTAGAACTTTGCAGCCCACCATTTAGGTAACTTGTTACCACTGATAAATCCTTTTTTGTTTCTTATTGATCATGTTGGAAACAGTCAAAAGCATGTTCTTGCATTCAGTCTGATGGAGTCAATACATGATTCATTCCAAGTGTATGTTTTCAATCTTTATTTAGTCATGCTGAAGCCAAAAGAAAGGTTTTTGATGTTTAGTTGCAGTTCATCCTGTAGAATGATTATATTATCTATTGATTGATACCATCACTATAACTACTTAATTATAATTGGTATCACCATCATCATCTCTATACTACTTTGAAGTTCTGCATGATGGTGATCGAATTTTGGGACCAATTCTTGGACATTAAAACAACTGAAGTCATGGCTTAGCAAATCAATCAATCAATCTTATTGAGAAACAAAACAAAGATTAATTATAGAAGCCTCCCCTAACATTTGATCCAAAACAGGGCTTTCGGCCAAACTTACTGACCATCAAATCAAAGCTAGACTTGAGGCTTGTACTGTTGCTGCATCTTCTAAGGTTACTTGGAAAATTTGCTCTTTCCTTCTGTTGACATTTGCTACTTGTTAGATTAATGTCTCTCTCAAACTTCATGCTTTCTAATTGCAAAGTTGATTTTTTAATGTTTTGCTACTCATTCCCTCTTTTGGGAGATGTGTTCATCAGAGACCCAGAAAATAGAATAGTATTATGTTCATAGAATTGTAATGCTATGCACTAAAGTATAAGCACTTTATGATTGTCTTACAACGACATGGATAACTTCTTTCTTGCTCTGTTTCATCTCATGAGAAGCTAAATTACCTACATGCGTGTCGAGAAGCACCTGCAGATTTCTCATGCCCACCGGGGCTCCTCCCAAACCGATCCCAGGCCGCAGTCGTCGACGCAGTATCCGCCGTTCTGAAGCATGCAAGAATCGGCGACGACGCCATCCGTGGCCTCGGCCGGGCGCTGTTGCTGCGACCGAGCCGTCGCCGTTGAAGCCAACAGCTGTGCGTGCTGAGCTTGCAAGATGACATGCTTCGCCTGCGCTCGGGCCAGCTGCTCTTGGAGCTCGTCCACTTGCTTCTGGAGGTGGCAGATGACTCCGGCGCACCCGTAGACTCGATCTCTCAACCTGGCGTTCGCCTCGTACACCATGCTGTTCACCGCGTCCGCCCTCCTGCTCTCCGGCAGGTCCTGTAAGCGTCCGAGACGGCATCAAAGATCACTCTCGACCGTGGAATTGAACTATCGACGGCTTACCTGCAACAGCTTGATGATGTTGCCGGCGCCGAAAACTCGGTGCGCGGTGGTGAACTTGAGGGTCTCGGTCGGCGGGAAGAACGGCGCGAGAAGGCAGCTAACGGTGCATCTCCGGCGGAGGCTCTTGCAAGCGGCGCAAGGGCTGGGAGCAGTTGGGTGTGGAGGAGGAGCTGAGTTAGCAGAAGAGGAAAGCGAGGGAGAGAAGGGAGGAGGTGTCGTCTTAGTAGCGACGATGGTTGTAGTCGCCGATGCTGTTGTTGTGTCACTCGAAGAAGACATGATGAGAGAGTGCAACGAACGTGTGGGGCTCCTCAGACCATTGCAATTTATAGAGTGCCAAAGATCCCGCCGACAGAGCATACACAAAAATTGGGAATTTGACCATTAATTCTTTTTATCCAAAATTTAAGAATTGATGTGAGAAATAAATATAAATTGATCCGATTAATTATCATCAATGCTTATTATGCTCATTGATATTATTATTATTATCACTTATATATATATATATATATATAATTTTAAATTATTTAATATTTTTTAAAATATAACATACAGTCTTATTATATATAATAATTATAATTTATTGTTTTAAATTGAGATGGTATGATTCTAAATTCTCTCAAATGAGGATTTGGATTTCCACAAGAATGGTATAAGAAATTAGGCTCTCAGCTAGCAAAGTTGGAAATCAATAGATTTGATTTAAATTCCAATAATCAAATGTCTTTGTCCGAAACAAATTGATAAAGGCTGGACAATTTTTAGTCTTCCTCTCTATTAATGGGGCCTTTGGCATGCCATTACACCCCGACCTCCTAGCCCTTCGTTCACCACACGCCTAGCTTCATTGGCCCTTTGAGTACCATTGCCCCTGACCTTGCGGTCTCATCGATCTACATGCACTGCTATCGTGTCACCACACCCGATCATACTATCATACCGAACCACCACACTCGACTATATCATCTCCATAGGTCATCATGCCCAATCAAGTACTCCATCGATATGACACACTAATACTATTGAGTTTGCATGTCAAGTCGAGCATATCGAGTCCAATAGCTCGAGTTAGATAGCCCAAGAATACTAAGTTGGATACATTTTATCATCTCTTACACTAACTACAGAACCGTACTTCCCGACCAACTATTTTAGAACTTCTCGATAAAGGTGACGTGGTTGATTGATCAAACACTCTATGCTATCATTGTCACTTTATGTTCAACAAGGGTCCTCTCCATACGTCCAAGCCACTAGCTGACACATGGCCGAGCTAATATCACATAAACAACATGGTAAATAGGCATAACAGTCGGTGATGGCAGTTCCAATCGAATGGCTCGGGATCAGCAAGGATGGTTGGTTGTGATCAATTTTCACATCTTATTTATTGAACAGACTATATAACACCCTTCTCTCATATGGTCACTAATAAAGGGGTTACGCAAGTGCCCCCAAGATATATCGAACAACGAAAGCATGACCATTCAAAACTTTAGTATCTGAGGGCATTATCTGGAATGAGCCCACTTAGTTTTTGTAGGCTTTAGATGTCTAACTCCATAAATTCCCACCTTAAAATAAACTATAAAAAAAAGAAGACTTTCTGTTCGAACAATCAAAATATACTCTTAACAATAGCAAAAACTGGACCCTTAACAATAGGGTTTTACATAACACCGTTTCACTTACTCTCCTGTGTGGTAATTTTTCTTACATGTTGGGCTGGAAGCAATACTTGCGTGCTTCGATTGGTCTCTTTCATTTCCGATATGCACGAGAGAAGACGAGCAGCCACAGGCGATCATGTCTTCCACCCTGCCGACGGCGCCGCTCGACCCATCTCTACTCACGACCCTCTTCATCATACTCGTGCCTCTCTCTTTGCTGCTGCTTCTGCTGCAGGTTAAGAGGAACTCCCGTGGGCATCCCCCTTGCCCGCCGCGGCTTCCCCTCATCGGCAACCTCCACCAGCTGGGCCCACTACCGCACCGCTCCCTCCATGCCCTGTCGCAGCAACACGGCCCGCTCATGCTACTTCGCCTGGGCCAGGTGCCGGCGCTCGTGGTCTCCTCGCCGGACGCCGCCCGGGAGGTGCTGCGCAACCAGGACCACGCCTGCGCCAGCCGGCCAGCTATCAAGCCGGCCCGAATCCTCGTGTACGGGTGCAAGGACTTGGCCTTCGCGCCCTACGGCGACTACTGGAAGCAGCTCCGAAAGATCTGCTCCGTCCACCTGCTGAGCCCCAAGAGGGTGCAGTCGTACCGGCTAATGAGGGAGGAGGAGGTGGAATCCATGATGGGAAAGATCTCGTCCCAGGCTTCGGCTTCGGCGAACGTCATCGACTTATCCGAGGTCTTGTACTCTTTCGCCAACGATGTACTCTGTCGAGTTGTTTCAGGGAAGTTCACGAGAGAAGAAGGGAGGAATCGCCTGTTCTCCGAGCTGGCCGGCGAGAACTCGGTGCTTTTGTCCAAGATCTACGTGGGTGACTACTTCCCGTGGCTAGGGTGGCTGGATATGTTCTTCGGTAGTGTGGCCAGATGCAACAAGAACAAGGCGAGGTGGGATAAGTTGCTAGATGAGGTGATTAAGGAACATGCAGTTCGGTCGGCGCAGCATGGTGGGGAGGAAAACGACGGTGAGGAGAAGGATTTCGTGGATGTTCTGCTCTCTCTGCAGAAAGATGCAGCGATGGACTTCGTCCTCACAACTGAAGATATCAAGGCACTTCTGGAGGTACGCTTCTCTCTCTCTCTCTCTCTCTCTCTCTCTCTCTCTCTCACATGGTCCTGTCTCCGCTTCGAATCGGTTGGTCAAAATCGAAATTACCAACCGCTCGCCACGCGACTTTCTGCCTCATCCCTGACATCTGTCTCTCGCGGCCACCATCTCTGAAATCGATCGACGACATGTACTCTGACCGTTCCTCCTTCCTTTCTCAGGAGAGACAAAATAAACGATGATATTTTGTCCCATTGTGGCACTGTCGAACGCCGATGCCTTACGGCTATTTCCGCTGATCCAAAGTTCACCCCCGCTACCCTAAACTAGATGAGATTTCCTTAACTGTTTAAAGAAATCTCTCTGTAGAAAGATTCTCTAACCCATCCAGGAAAATTCTCCCTTATAAAAAGAATGTGATATATTAATAATAATCAACTTCTTCTATAACTTGTTTATCTATTTATTTTCTAACATGGTATCAGAGCAGTTTCTCCTTGGCGACAACAGTATCGCCGAGTGTTAGCCAAGCGGCCACAGTAACACACTGCCTCAAGCGGAGTCATTGAAGAAGCACAAGACACGGATTCAGAGCCAGTGCTAACGAGCACCGTCTTGGCTCTGCTCATCCGCTTCTTCTCTTCCTTCATCGCTGGTCTTGCTTTTCTTCGCCGGCCTTGCTCCCTCTCCTATTTGCTGCCTACAGCAGACACTCTCCGTCGCCGTCACGCAAGGAGGAAAACATTCTCTCACTGCCTCCTCAATAGCGACGAACGGCGAACAGCAGTGTCTTCCTCGCTTCCCGGCCAGCAGCAGTCGCAACTGCTGCATCTTCCTCTACCGTAGCAGCTTTCGCTGTCGCTTCCCTCTACACAACGGCGCCTCCTTAACAGCGGTGTCCTCCTCCTCAATAGCGACGAACGGCGAACAACGGTGTCTTCCTCGCTCAGTCTTCCTTGCTTAACGACGGCTGCCGCGTCTTCCTCCTTCGCTGTCGCGGTCGCTTCCCAGCCAACAACAACCGCAACCGCTGCATCTTCCTTCCTCTACCGCAACAGCTTTCGCTGTCGCTTTTCTCTATACATCTAATCGCTGCAGATTTCTCTCACTGCAGTTTCCTTAAGTAACGCTGCAGATTTTCGCGACCATTTCTCGGCGAACCGCAGTCTTGAGTACCGCTGCAGTTTTCACAGCCATCTTCCGGCGAACTGCAGCCTCTACAATCTGCTGCAGCAAGCAGCAATCCACAGTAGCGAACCACAATCTTGAGTACCGTTGTAGTTTTCGCGGCCATCTTCCGGTGAACTGCAGCCTCTGCAATCTGCTGCAGTAAGCAGCAATCCACAGCAACTGCCGACAGCTTTGGGCACTGTTGTAGATTGCCCAATCTGTTGCAGCAATCTATAGCAGCAGCCCCCTCCCTCATTCTCCACCTTGTGTGACTTGAGTATCACACAAGGTTCGTTGCATCTCTTCCAAAAAAAAAAAAAAGCCGAAGAGAGAGAAAAAAAAAGTCTTCGTTCACTTCTTCTAATGTTTCAATTCCTGTAGGGACTCCCACTTCTTGTTCTTCTACAGGGCTTATCTCCATCAATGCTGCCACGTTGATACCCTTTAAGTTATCAAAGGGTGGCAACTATGCGTCCTAGCGAGCTCAATTTTCTAATCTTTTATTTGGATATGACTTGTTAGATTACATTGATGGCTCTTTCAGTTGTCCTCCGGCCATGCTCAACATCCCCGGCGATCCCAGTCCAGTACCCAATCCAGCTCACAAACTGTGGCTACGTCAAAATCGTCTCATCCTCCAAGCTATTCAAGCTTCAGTTGCTGGATCCGTTGCTCCCTTGATATCTTCATGTGTGACAGCTGTCGATGCATGGTCTACACTGCAAACCACCCTGGCAAATCATTCGCGTACTCGCAAGCTCAGTCTTCTATCCAAGCTTATGGTGACAAAATAAGAGGGAAGTACTATCTCTGATTATCTACAACATATCAAGGTTATCATTGATGACTTGGCCTTGATAGGTCATTCCCTATGTGACGAAGAGGTTGTCATTCATACCCTCAATGGTCTCGACACCGACTATAAGGAATTGACTGCTGCAATTCGGGTACGCGACTCACTAGTCTCTTTTGAAGATCTTTATGATAAGCTGACTGACTACGAGATGTACTTGAAGCGTGCAGACAAACTACCTGGATCTACTATCACTGCTCAAGTCAGTCACAAGTCTAAACGGAAGAGCACTCGGTACTCGCTGAACATCACCCAAGGTTTGGCTAATGCACCTCTTGATTTTGTGAGTTCCATGCAACACCCCTCCTATCCTCCTAGTCATCACTTCTCGCAAAGTGGCAACTCCAGCCATCATCCGTCTTGGCATCCTACCATATCGAGCCATCAAAGACGGGTCATTTGCCAACTGTGTAACAAAGTCGGCCACTCCGCTAAAGTTTGCCGGTCTCGTCCCCGCCTCCCTGCTCCGTCACATTGGCCTCAGGCAAATCTCCTAACTTCTCCGACACCTAGCCAGTCCAACTGGATTGTCGACTCTAGTGCCTCTCATCACATCACCGTTGATCTTCAGAATTTGTCTCTTCACAATCCCTATGGCGGCGATGAAGATATCATCATCGGTGATGGTAAAGGACTTCCTATAACTCATACTGGTTCCACAACGCTTAATTATGACTCTAATACATTTACCCTCGATGATGTTTTATGCGCCCCTCATATTAAACGCAACCTCATTTCTGTTTCTCAATTTTGCAAACATAACATTACTTCCATTGAATTCTTTCCTAATTCATTTCTTGTTAAGGACTTGAGCACGGGGGCATCATTGGTCCAAGGCCCAAATAAAGACAACATTTACGAATGGCTATCAGCCTCTCGAATAACCCAGCCCACTGTTCATTCTTCTATTGCGGCTCCAATTGATATGTGGCATCGTCGGCTTAGTCATCCCTCATCCTTTATTCAGCAGAAATTATTATATCGTTACTCTCTTCCTATTTTTAAGTCCACTAATTCTATGATGCATTGTGATGCTTGTTTTAGTAATAAGAGTCATCGGCAGCCTTTGGCTCATCTTCCATTTCCTCCTCTAAACCTTTTGAAATTATATATACTGATGTTTGGGGTCCTGCTCCAATCTTATCTTTTGATAAGTTCCGATTTTATGTTATTTTTGTAGATCACTTCTCTAAGTACACATGGATATATCCTCTTTCCCATAAATATGATGTTTCTCATTTTTTTTCCACTTTCCAGAAGTTGGTCGAAAACTATTTTTAGTCTACCATTAAAACAGTCTACTTTGATGGTGGTGGTGAATATCAAGCCCTGGCATCCCATCTCTCAGCTTGTGGCATTCAACATCTCAAGTCTCCCCCACATACTCCTAAACTAGTTGGTTCTGCCGGAAACATCGGCATATAGTAGAAACTGGACTCACACTTCTACATCAGGCTTCCATGCCTTCAACTTTTTGGACAACAGCCTTTCAAACTGCTATCTACCTAATTAATCGAATGCCTACACTAGTTCTACAATACCAGTCCCCCTTTGACATACTATTTCACAAACCCCCTAACCTTCGTAAACTCCGAGTGTTCGGTTGTTTATATTATCCTTGGTTACGTCTCTATGCCTCCCATAAGTTAACATCCCGATATACTCCTTGTGTCTTTATTGGTTACTCACTTGAACATAATGCTTTCCGCTGCTATAATCTCCACACTCACAAAATCTTCATATCACGTCACGTTGTCTTTGTTGAGTCTAACTTTCCTTTCCAAACCCTTCCATATCCTGCCATATATACCACTTCACTATCTCACTAGTGTATACCTTCGGACCAATCGGACGAGCCTCCCATGACTTCGTCTACTTCCTCCCCTCCTGATCCGCACTATATCACTCCAGTTCAACACTTGCCTGCTTCCTCTGTTCCTACTCCATTCCACTCTTCCCCAATTGATGGGGTAATATGTTCCGAAACATAACCATCCTCTTTACCTCCTTCTTGCCCAAGTGCCCCTGACGTGTCTCCACTTGACCCGACTTGTGTCACAGATCCTCACCCAACATCACGTCCCAACCCTGTCGTCTCTAATCATCCTATGACCACTCGCTCTAAGCATGATATTTTTAAACCTCGTCAGGTACTTAACCTACAAGCTATCATGAATTCCTCATCCCCCAACGTTGAACCCACCACCTTCATCAAGCCCAAAAATCTCCGCATTGGCGTACTGCAGGATTAACTACGATAACGATGAAGACATAAAGCGAAACAAAGTGTTGGAGTCAAGTGCGAAGGATTTGTTGCGAGTTCGAGAGTTCGACGGAAGTCCAAAGGTTCGTCAGGATTGCTGCCAGAACTAGCCAAGAATGAGTAGGGAGCTTGCCAAAGGGTTTTTCGGAAGCTCGCCGGAAGGTTCGTTGAAAGTTCGCGGAGCTCACCGAGAAAGATCGGAGCTTGCTGAAGAAGCTCGTTGGAACTCGCCAAGATCAAATCGTGAAGTCTAGGAGCTTGCCGGGAGTCCGCAGAATGGTTTCCGAGAGTTCGTCGGAAGACCGTCGGAAGTTAGCCGGAAGCTCGCTAGAAAAAGTCTTGACTTACGGACTTTGTAATAGCTTAGGAAATGTTTTTAAATTCGTAGTTAGCACATTAATTAGGGTTAGGATTAGGTGTTAATCCTATAACCCAAGTAGGGGCCAATTGGGCTCGAATTCGGACTGGTTTGGGCCAAGTTTGGAGCCCAACCAGTGAGCTGAAATAGTGCAGGCGGTGGCACCGCTTGGCGTGGCGGTGGCACCGCCAGTCCACTGTCAGTGTCTGACAGTGACAGGCGATGGCACCGCCAGCAACGGGAACCAAAGAGGATTAAATTTTGGAGCCCAAATTTGAATCCTCTTGAGGCCTATAAATACCCCTCAAATCTCAGTTGAGATTAGAACTTTTTGATAAGCAATTGATTGAGAGAAAGGTCTTAGAAAAGTCCTAGCTAGTCTTGTTTTCAATTTGCTAGTGTTCACCTCCTTCTTTCTTGCTAAAAATCTGTAAGAGAGTGAACTGTTTGTAAAGAAAGTTGTAAGAGGGGTATTTATCCTTCCCTTTCAAGAGATTTGCTAGTGGAAGGTAGGAGCCTCATCGAAGAGGGGCCTCGCAAGTGGATGTAGGTCATTTGACCGAACCACTTTAAAATCGGCGTAATCTTTGGTTTGCATTTCATTACTGCTATTTACATTACTGCAAACCTTCTTACTTGCTTTATTTCCTCATTACCTTTGCTGCACAACTTTGCGAATACGCTTTCAAGTTAAGCACTTCCGAGTTCGATTTTTATCGTACGAAAGATTTGTCAAAACCAACGTTTTAATCCGCTGCACTAATTCACCCCCCCCCCCCCCCCCTCTTAGTGCCGCTCCAATCCTAACAATTGGTATCAGAGCCCGGTATTTCTCATTTCGGATTTACACCCGAGAGAAATGGCTCTTCATGGCTTTCAAGAGGGCTTATCGGTTTTTCGTCCACCGTTGTTTAACGGATTGGACTACACTTATTGGAAAACTCGAACGAGAGTTTTCTTGATTTCTATGAATTTGGATTTATGGAATATCGTTGAAAACAGTTTTCAACTTCCCTCTAAATCGATGAACGAATGGTCGAATTTGGAGAAGAAGTATTTTTCTTTAAACGCAAAGGCTATGAATGCCTTATTTTGTGCTTTGGACAAAAATGAGTTCAATCGGATTTCAACGTGCGAAACGACTTTTGATATTTGGCGAACACTTGAAATCACGCATGAGGGAACTAGTAGAGTCAAAGACTCGAAAGTTAACATTTTAATGCATGATTTTGAGCTTTTTCGAATGAAACCGAGCGAAACCATTGTTGACATGTACACCCGTTTTACGGATGTCGTCAATGGTTTACAAGCTCTTGACAAATGTTTCTCGAATTTTGAACTTATTAGTAAAGTTTTACGATCACTTTCTAAAGCTTGGGAATCAAAAGTAACGACAATACAAGAAACAAAAGATTTAAATATTTTTCCACTTGAAGAACTTATCGGCTCATTGATGACATATGAAATGGTGTGCAATGCACATGATGAACACAATCAACACTTGAACCACCTTCCAAAGAATAGGAAGGATTTGGAACTCCGAACAAATGAATACCACTTGAGCAATGACTCAAGTGATGAGGACAATGATGAACTTGAACTTCGGACACTAAATCTTAATAAGTTCATTAAACAAAAATCTAAAATAAATAATGAACTTGAACGGAGGAAGAGGCCAAAGAATATGAAGGCAGGATGAATCAAGAACTTCCAAAGGTGAAACGGCGAATTGGGCTTTGACAAGCTTCGACTACAAGGTAAGTAACTCAACTCTCTTGAATTATTTTAAAATTACATAATACTTTTCATGAGTTATTTTTAATTTAGTTTAGGGTTAATTACATGAAAATAAAAAATTATAAATCATGCTTATCATTCTAGTAATTTTGAAAATAATCATGAAATTGTATGTTTATGATAAATAAAATGATTTTGATTAAAAATATCTTATGAAATATGATATCATGCCTAATAAATTTATTTTTTGAAGCTATGCATGATGATGATGAGTTTTGGGTAATTTATAGTTTATTGATTATTGAAGATTTTCATAATGATCTTTTACGATTTATGGATTATCAATTTATACCATGATAAAAGTTGCTTTCGAAAATGATGCACGGCTTTTGCATGCAAACTAAGCATGAAAAGATAGATTCACCTAAAAAGAAAAATGTATGACTATAACAAATAACAAATGATTTTGGTTGAAATTACTTTATACTCAATGAAACCATCATTGATGAATATATTTTATGTTTAGTAGTTTCTTTGGCTTATATGCTCTATCATGATAAATATTTTGAAAATAAATGAAATCATGTTTGATTTGAAGTAATGCATAATGATCAAGCTTAATGATGTAGTTTTTGATTTGACATAAAAGTGGCTTTAAAAATGATGTATGTTTTGATTTGACATAAATGAAAAAGGCATGCTAATATAGAAATTTATAAAAATGAAAAGTAATCCTCTATCTTATTGATTTTTCAATAAATCTGTGCTTGTCATATATGAATTTATTGAATATAATTTTGAGGATGATTTCAGATTTGACAAATGCTTGATTCGTATTTACGACATAAGATACATTTTAAATATGAATCATGCTTCAATCATGTTAAATGCTTCAATCATTTTTTATCTCTAGAGTTCTCGATTTTGATGAAATACAAGTGATAAATTTATTTATGAGATCTTGTAAATCACTTGAATTATGAATGATTTTTTTTTATGTGTTAAAAGAATCACTTAAAAAGAAAATAGTTTTCCCATCTTATCGAGATTAATGATTTCATGATATTGTGTGAATCTCGAAATTGATTTTGATGAAATAGTAATAACGTTATTCATGTTATGAATCTCAAAAATGATAATTTGATTATGATTTTTTTAATTAACTTGAATGAAATTTTGTTTTAACCGAATCATGAACTTTCCCTTTGACCTCTTGACTTAAGAAGAAACATGATGATTACTTGATATTTGATACTTGAAATTTCTTGTGAAATGTGATCTTATTGAGATTTCTTATGCATGAAACAAATTGTTCTCCTTGCTATTTATTACCAAATGAATCATGATATCATTGCTATTATATCTCCTATGATTCATGTGTAGAGAAAGAATTTATAAATCATAATACAATGAGATTTCTTATACAAAAATAAAGTGTTTTTTTGATTCTTTGCTAAAAAAAATAATTATTAAAATCATGATCTTGATAATTATAACATGAAGTTCTTTATAAATCAAGATCGTTCATTATGCTCCCTCCATTTATCAAAAAGGAATTCTTCAAATGAAGTGTAACTTGTCTTTTGATTTCTAAGAATTCAATGAAGTGTGTCATATTGATATCTTGATATTTAGAATATTTTAAAATGTGATCTTGATAATAATGTTTCAAGTTGCTCTTTGTGCTATATCTTTTCAAATGAATCTTGATCGTGAACTTGTTAAGAAGAATTTTAATAAACCATGAATCATATCTTTGGTATTCACGAATTGATCCTTATTGATATCTTTCATGAATTCTTTGCATATTTGGCTTGTTGAATGGTTGAAATTTTTAGCCATTGAGTTCTCCCTTCTTTTTGACAATAACAAAGGGGAGATAGATTGCTAGCACAATTCAAGAAAAAGGCAAAAAATTACACTTCTCAAAAGAGAAGAAATTGATATCTTGAACATCACCGAAATTTGCTAGCTTGGAATGTCAAGAAAATGTAAAAAGTTATTTACTTTCATGCACATCTAAAGAGAAGATGCAAATGTAACACTTGCTAAATTGTTTGCTTGCCTCATGTAAAACATTGTCTCTTGGTAGTTTGGCATTTTGCAAAGAAAGCAAAAATGATACTTCTCAAAAGAGAAGAAAGAGCTTGCTATCTTAAACATCACAAGCTTGCCTATCTTAAGAAACAAAAAAAATTGCAAAAGTACTATCTTGCCTATCACAAGAAGCAAAATTTGCAACTTGTACATTGCAATAGGAAGCAAGAATCATGAGCTTACACAAGAAAGCTATCTTGTATTTGCTTTCGAAATTTTTGCTAGGTTGTATATTGCAAAACTTGCTCACTTTTTCAAATACTTTGCTAGCTTGTACTTTGTAAAGGAAGCAAAAATAGCACTTCTCAAAAGAGAAGAAAGAACTTATTATCTTGAACATCACAAAAATTTGCTACCTTACATGATGTAAAATTTGCTATAATCATTATCTCAAAAATGGCAAATGTGCTATCTTGCCTATCTCAAAATACAAAACATGCTATGGAAGCAAAATTGCTAGCTCAAACATTGCAAAGGAAGCAAAAATTTGCTAAGCTTGCAACTTGCATATCATGAAAATTGCTAGCTTGTAGTCTAAAGAGAAACAATTAGTTGTTATCTCAAGAAAAGCAAACATGCTAAACTTACACATCTTTAATTGCTAGATTGCATGACGATAAAATTTGATACTATGTTTTTCATGTAATGTATGGAACTTTTTTTCTCTAAACACATAAGAGTAAGAACTTCTCCTTTTTGTTGATGACAAAAGGGGAGAAGTATATTGATGACTTCATGCATTAAATTGAATATTTTATATATTTGCATGATGGTTTAAATGTTTATCAGAACAAGTGATGAATGTTGCTTGGATTTGGGATAATCCAAGTGTTTTATCAATGGCATATTGATAGGAGGAGTTTGGTTAAACTCCGGGAAGTTAAGGTTAACTCCATTAGTCATCAATTAGTTGTCAACATCAAAAAGGGGGAGATTGTTGAATCTCGGATTTTGATGATGAAACTAATTGATTGTGTTTAGATGTTTAACTGTATTTTGAGTGATGCAGGTCTACTCGATTAGGATTAGACAATAAACGCAGGAGGAATTGACGTTGTGCCGGAGGAGATCACGTTAGGATATTGGATGGTAGAACACTTCGGACGTCGGGCATCGGGCCAAGAGCGGAATTGCACCAAGGATATCGGGGTTGCAGAGGTCAACCGCCGATTGGGCAAAAAGCCGCAAGAGAGGACGATGCGCCAAAGAATCGGACGAAGCGCCAACCAATGACGTGCCGGGCAACAGAATGTGAATTCGCATTGTAATAATTGTCTAAATCGGAGTAGAGTTTTGGCTTGTGTGTGCAGGATTAACTACGATAACGATGAAGACATAAAGCGAAACAAAGTGTTGGAGTCACGCGCGAAGGATTTGTTGCGAGTTCGAGAGTTCGACGGAAGTCCGAAGGTTCGTCGGGATTGCTACCGGAACTAACCGAGAATGAGTAGGGAGCTTGCCGAAGGGTTTTTCGGAAGCTCGCCGGAAGGTTCGTTGAAAGTTCACGGAGCTCACCGAGAAAGATCGGAGCTTGCCGAAGAAGCTCATTGGAACTCGCCAAGATCAAATCGTGAAGTCTAGGAGCTTGCCGGGAGTCCGCAGAATGGTTTCCGAGAGTTCGTCGGAAGACCGTCGGAAGTTCGCCGGAAGCTCGCCAGAAAAAGTCTTGACTTACGGACTTTGTAATAGCTTAGGAAATGTCTTTAAATTCATAGTTAGCACATTAATTAGGGTTAGGATTAGGTGTTAAAGTAGGGGCCAATTGGGCTCGAATTCGGACTGGTTTGGGCCAAGTTTGGAGCCCAACCAGTGAGCTGAAATAGTGCAGGCGATGGCACCGCTTGGCGTGGCGGTGGCACCACCAGTCCACTGTCAGTGTCTGACAGTGACAGGCGGTGGCACCGCCAGCATCGGGAACCAAAGAGGATTCAAATTTTGGAGCCCAAAATTTGAATCCTCTTGAGGCCTATAAATACCCCTCAAATCTCAGTTGAGATTAGAACTTTTTGAGAAGCAACTGATCGAGAGAAAGGTCTTAGAAAAGTCCTAGCTAGTCTTGTTTTCAATTTGCTAGTGTTCACCTCCTTCTTTCTTGCTAAAAATCTGTAAGAGAGTGAACCGTTTGTAAAGAAAGTTGTAAGAGGGGTATTTACCCTTCTCTTTCAAGAGATTTGCTAATGGAAGGTAGGAGCCTCATCGAAGAGGGGCCTCGCAAGTGGATGTAGGTCATTTGACCGAACCACTTTAAAATCGGCGTAATCTTTGGTTTGCATTTCATTACTGCTATTTACATTACTGCAAACCTTCTTACTTGCTTTATTTCCTCATTACCTTTGCTGCACAACTTTGCGAATACGCTTTCAAGTTAAGTACTTCTGAGTTCGATTTTTATCGTACGAAAGATTTGTCAAAACCGACGTTTTAATCCACTGCACTAATTCAACCCCCCCCTCTTAGTGCCGCTCCAATCCTAACAAACGCAAGTACATTCAAGATTTGTTATTAAAGAAAAACATGCATGATGCAAATGCAGTTACAACCCCCATCTCTACTAGTGGTTCTCTCAAATTATCGGATGGAAGTCCTGCTACGGAACCCACTCGATACTGCCAAGTTGTTGGCTCTTTACAATACTTAGCTCTCACGCATCCAGACATCTCATTTGCTATCAACAAATTATCACAGTTTATGCATCAACCATCTACTCTACACTGGTCTGCGGTCAAGAGACTTCTACGATATCTTAAAGGGACCCTAAATCATGAACTCTTTTTTCGTAAACACTCTCCACTTTGTCTTCATGCCTTTGCCGATGCTGATTGGGCAGGTAAACTTGATGATAGAACATTCACATCAAGGTATATTATCTTCCTTGGTGCTCATCTAATCAGTTGGAGTTCTAAGAAGCAAAAGACAATCGTCCGGTCTACAACTGAAGCTGAATACCGTGCCATTGCTGCTACCACTGCAAAACTCAATTGGATCACGAATCTACTCCAGGAACTCAACATCGATTCCACCCCTACAATATATTGTGATAACATTGGAGCTACCTTTCTGTGCGCTAATCCGGTATTCCACTCTCGTATGAAACATATTGCTATCGATTTCCACTCTGTATGCGATCAAGTTGTCCGCCATCAATTTCGTATTTCTCATGTTCATACGGCTGATCAATTGGCCGACTCATTTACGAAGCCTCTAGCTCGCCTCCTTGATCGGAGCACCATCTTGCGGGTTCCCTAACTGTTTGAGGAAATCTCTCTACTCTGTTGAGAGAAATCCTCTAACCTGTTGAGGAAAATTCTCTCTTCTAACCTGTATAAAAGGAAGGGGGATATGTTAATAACAATCAACTTCTTCTGCAATTTGTTTATCTATTTATTTTCTAACAAAACCAACTTGTGCATGACATGTTCGCCGCCGGTACCGATACATCGTAGAGAGAATGGGCCATGGCGGAGCTCATCCGGAGTCCCCGAGCGATGCGGAAATTACAAGACGAAGTGAGAAGAGGAAGAGGCAGCGGGGAGGGATTGATCAGAGAGGCGGAGGTGAGCCAGATGGCGTATCTGAAAGCAGTCGTGAAGGAGGTCCTCCGGCTGCACCCTCCGGCCCCGTTGCTGCTCCCGCGCGAGCTGTTGGAAGACTGCAGTATACAAGGGTTCAGCATCCCCAAGAAGGCGCGCGTCTTCGTGAACGCGTGGGCGATGGGCAGAGACCCGCGGAGCTGGGAGTCGCCGGAGGAGTTCCGGCCGGAGAGGTTCGCGGACGGCGCATTGGACTTCACGGGCAACGATGTCCGGTACGTGCCGTTCGGAGCAGGCCGAAGGATTTGCCCCGGTCAAAACTTCGCCGTCGCTGCTCTGGAGCTGGCGCTGGCGAACCTGGTGAGCCGCTTCGACTGGGAGCTGCCTGGTGGATTGACGAGGGAGGAGCTGCAAATGAACGAGGCCCCTGGAATCGTAACACAACGACAAGGGCGGCTTCATCTTGTTGCCAAACCATGGGGTGCTTAGAAAAGGAAACTAGTAAATAGTAATAACTTGTTGTGTGCATGCTATGACGTAAATGATGCATATGAACTCCGAACCTGAGCATTATCATAAGCCCATCGAACGATACCACAATGTTCCTCAAACTGTGATGCTTAAACACTTGTATCTACCTTTCGGCATTCTAATGTTGGTGCTTCGATAATACACTGTTGTGTGTATGTTGTGATCTGCATGATGCATGTGGAACGCTGTATAGCACCTGTCTATCTCGAATTATAACACTATATAGCACCTACCTTCAGATGTTCTTCGAGCTGTGATGCCAAAATAATTGTATCCACCTTTCCGAGTGTCCCGAGGCCCCCCTGTCTACCTCGGAAGCACAAAAAAATGAGGCCCAATATGAACTTTGAGCATATAAAACAAGAATCCACAAAAGTATATTATAATCTCCTCTCAATAGCGCAAATGTTCTCACACATCACATCTTTTAGATTAGAACGCATTAGCATCCAAAGAACAATCAGCAAAAAGCATATATATAGCTCTTTTTGCCTCATCAACATTGCGCCTATCTCTTCTTTAAGCAAAACGGAGAATTTTCTCTGAATTAATTTCATTGCATAAATAAACAACAATACAACAAAGCACAAAAATCCATAGCATACTCAAAGCAGCACATTTTTTATTCA